>NC_057938.1:55894544-56189544 GCF_018555375.3 Anguilla rostrata | reverse complement strand
AACTCAGCACAGTGATGAGTGAGGCAGCAGGGTGTGCTCAGTGGCAGTGCTGTAGCATGTCCGTACAGGACGGGGGCTCCAGCTGTGTAATTACACTGCTCCTGTGGAAGTGTGGGGGGGGGGCAGGTTCTGCTCAGGTACAGCGGGGGGGTGGGGGGTGGGGGGGCTCTGAGTTCCAGCCGTGTTTGCAAAATTACCCCCAAATAACAGAGCAGAGAGAGCAGCTCCAGCGGGCCCTGTAATTTCTGCTTTCAGATGAAATTCTTTATTTCGGGGTGAGGGTGGAGGGGGGGGGGAGCATTACTCAGGACAGTCCTGAGCACACAGTCCTGTGCATTAGGGCACGGCGCTGCTAGCCAGGGCAGCCTTGGCCACGGCGCGATCAGGGCCCAAAAACGCCCGTCGTGGTTCTCCCCCGAGCAGATCGCTTATTTCAGCTCCCGCCAACACCAGTGATAATTACACACGAGAGCTCTGAACGCTGAATCTGTGCACAGCGTTTCCAAACTGCCCGTTCCAGTCAGCTTTCCCCTGAGAGAGAATGCACATCTCTCCCCTCAACTCCACATCAGCGTCTAAAAGGCTTCTCCAACCTCACAGCCCCCTAAAATAACCAGCACACCTCATTCTGCAACCCGCCCCTCATTAAGACCTCAAACACACTTCCAAAAGTGCAATCTAAACGATGATGTCACAGCAGCTGGATGAACACAGGCTGGTGACGTGTGTGTGTAACCAGCGGCATATCAAACTGTAAGGGGTGGTAAAGTCACTGGAAAGTGTGTAATGTACAGGAAATGCACATTTAACAGGAACCCTCCAAGGCTCTCCGTTCTGTCCCAACCAGTGGTTTAAGAACCACTGCTCTGTGTGACAATCACCACTGGCCCTCATAAATGACCTAAAACACACACACACACACAAATGGTTCCTTTCCCACTCTCTCTCTCTCTCTCACACACACACACACGGACACACACTCACGGGGGCTATGGTGCCTTTCCCGTGATCTCTGTCTCACATACACACGCGCACACACGTCTCTCTCGTGCAGAGAATGAAGCTGGTTTCCACTGAAGGTCCAGATTAAATATCTTAGCTGAAGAACACACTCCAGAGACAGGCCCAGAAAGAAGATCCTGGTTTCCACCAAGTTCACAGACGAGGCAGTGGGGACACATCTGGGAGAGTTTTTCTGTAAGCCAGTGCAGATGCACACTATTCACAGCGCCTTGCAGTGTGCGCTCAACTGCCATTTCTGTGCAGAGAGAAGCTCCAGAAACGTGTGTGTGTGTGTGTGTGTGTGTGTGTGTGTGTGCAGTGAAAGACCACTACAGCTGCAGATTAAGCAGGGCTTATCCTCAGATTAAACAATGCTGGCATTGCTCACCTTAAATATTGGTAATATAGCTACATACAGTCTTTCCTGCCCCATAAAGTGAGCAGAGAGAGAAAGAGGCAGAGAGGACTGGAGACGCATGCGTATGCAAGCCATTCACATCAAAGCAAACTCTCCCATCGTGCTTTCTAGTATAAATTCCACTTTCACCAAACAGGAAGGCCATAGAGCCTGGAGCCTGTAACTAAAGCCTGCACCCAGGTCAGGCAACCCAGCGCAAAAAAGTCACACAGAAATCCATCCACCAGCAGAAGGACCCAGTTCTCTAGCCACTGCACTGCACTGCACTGCTGCAGTCTCTGAGACAGCGGACCGCTCTCTGGGAAAGCCCAGCGCCCCCTCCATACAGGGCCATAACCGCGAAACTCAGACACCTGTCCTGCGCACACACACGTGAGGAGCTAGCGGAGTAGCGGGGTTAGCCGCTGGCTGGCTGCCCGTGGCGGTCGCTGCTTTATGTCTGAGCTCCGCGGCGTGAACAGCCATGACGTTTCACAAGAAACAGACTGCACCAGGAGGGCACTGCATGTTTGCAATTAGTCAACACCAGTTACAGCTCTGCCCAATGGAAACTCCCCTCCCTCTGCCCCCTGCACCCGTACCCCCCTCCACCCCTCCGCCCCTACCCCCCTCCGCCCCCGCCCCCCCCCCACCCCCTGCCCCCTCCACCCCTCTGCGCCGGCTCCCTCCACCCCTCCGCCTCTGCCGCTGCCTCCTCCGCCCTGGTCCCCTCCACCCCCTCTGCCCCTGCCCCCTCCGCCCCTGGACGCACTTCCTCTCCGACGGCCTCTGAGTGAAAGGGAGCGCTTAGCTCGGCCACACCAGACACGTGATGCCGCCACGGCAACCCGCTAAAACTTTCCACAGCAGCTGGCCGGGCGGCGGCGGAGTCCCGCCACACGTGAGTCTGGTCCTGCTGCACCTGCCCGCGCTGCGCCACGCGTGATGATGTCATATCTGCGTCTCTGTTTCCACTGACCCTGTAAACATGCAAACCCAGCCTGCCCTTTTCCTCGCTCGCTCTCTCTCTCTCTCTCCCTCTCTCTCTGCCTTTCTCTCTCCCTCTCCCTGCCTCTCTCTCTCCTTCTCTCCCAGCCATACAACCTGCACAACCTTACAGCCTGCACAACACTCTACAGCCTGCACACAACTACAGCTGCACAGTCATATAGCCTGCACAACCTTACAGCCGCACAGCACAGTCATATAGCCTGCACAGCCATACAGCCTGCACAACCTTACAGCCTGCACAGCACAGCCAAGCAAGCAGTGTTTTTACAGCCTGCTGGGTTATGTGGATTGTTGCTTTCATAGCAGCTGCAGCACGCTGGGTTAAGTGGATTGCTGCTTTGGTAAAATGATGATATGCTGCTTCCTAACCTGGCTCCATAACCTGGATGCACCTGTGCCCCCATCTCCTAAAACACTGTTTTCTATGAGCGTGTGTGTGTGAGTGTGTGTGAGTGTGTGTGCATGAGAGTGTGTGTGTGTGTATGAGCGTGTATGAGCGTGTATGAGTGTGTGTGTGTGTAGGTTTTGTGGTATGGTGTGTGACTGTGGGTAGTGTGTGTGTGTATGAGCCGTGTGTGTGTGTAGTGTGTGTGTGTGTATGAGCGTGTGCCTCTCTCTCCAGGCTGGGAGAAGCGGAGCAGCAGCTCATAATCAGCCCTAATTTGTGGGTAGGTGGCAGAGCTCAGGTCCGCAGCACTAAAGCCAGGCTGTGTTTCACACTCCAGACCAGAGGAATGCAAACTCACTCACACACGCTGCAGCAGTCAGGGACTGCAGTTAGACACAGACGCAGCACACCGGACATGTCGGCTCAGAAAAGCGCAGATTGTAGAATGTAGAATGTGAACTTTGTTCCTGGTCCTGGCAGGACACAGGGTCTGCTGGTTTTTTTTGGTTTCGCCTCAATATCAGCAACCGATTCAGACCCAAGAAACCAGGTGAGGAGAGTTAACTGTGTAATAGTTAACTCACTGCTTTAACAGACCAATTAAGTGCAGTGTAACAACAAAAAGCAGCAGACCCTGCAACCCACCAGGACCAGGAATGAAGATCACTGATGCAGAGAACTGGAAAACATGCTTAAAACAGCAGTAGGGGTGGTGTGAATTATGACAATGAAGAATTGAGACAAGACAAGCAAGACAAACACAACTATCACTGCAAAACTAACACTGGCTTTGATTCAAACAACATTCATCTTCTTTCCTTCATGCAGATCTATAGATCACGGGAAAAGGCCAGCTTAACTGCTGTGGGGTAATTAGTCTCTAACCCAAAACCCTAAGCCTCACAAGCCTGGGAAATCCCATTGAGCAACACTTTGGGATTTTGTAAAAACTCAGCGCCTGTGTTGCTGGACGGTTTATCGAGCTCACAGCTCAGAAAGGGATTTCATCATCAGAGCAGGTCTTATCTGTTCTGCGCACTCAGCCAATAAGACCCCAGGGATGGACACACTGTCTGCTTTGCACAATAAAGGCGTGTCGCGCTCAGGAGCGTCGCTAGCTCTACCTGTACTGATCATGCAGCCCTGTAGAGCTCCCACAGCTTCATAACACATGGCACACAGGAGTAGCAGAGATATGATTGCTGTTGCTCCTGCTTTCACACTGACATTACTGTACTAGAGTAGTGCCAGGGTAGGGGTGGCCATTCTCATCCATAAAGGGCAAGGGGGGGTGACTTAAGCTGGGAAGCAGTAACGTAGCCATTACGATGGCCAGGCTTATGATGCCAAGTGGTACTCCCAGTCCTAACAGAGCCGCAGTGGCAGTATCCAGCCGGCACACGCCGTTTTTATTTGTGAATGTTTACGGACCACCTGGCCCACCTCTGCACTTCTGATCCGTTATTACCACCAGCTCTGAGTGCAGGGGATCAGACAGGCATGATCCCGGGGGTGGGGGGGGGATTCCCTCTCTCACTCCACGTCCACAAACGGAATCTATTACAACCGCCCCCCCCACCCTCCACATTCCCCACCAAAAAAAAACGTAGACGCGCCTACCCCAACTGTCATGAGCGCAAATTACAGCCTGCAGCTCAGGCCTGAACACCTCTCCCTGATATTCGCCCGTTTATCCACATTTTACAGACTTATTTTCAGTCCCTCCTCCCACCTCTCACTCTCAGGAGATCCCCAGCTGATGATAAAACCCGTCCTGATTGAGTTATTAAAACAGCCTTCACAAAAGAAGCATTCACTTTATGTACATAGAACAATGATCGCGCCATGTGAGATTTACATCCCATATGGGACAGTCATTATGGCGCACATCAGGGCTCTCGGTTAGCATGTTCTCCAAGGAGCACGTGTGCTCCTGAGCTGAAGAATCTGGGAGCATGCTAATGCATCACAATTAGTAGACGTGCTCCTGAATTATATTTCCAGTTGAGCACACACAATTTTTCAGGAGCAAATGCTCCTAAAATGGCTGCAGGGTAGATGCCAGCACACTCTAGTAGAGGAGTACAGAACCCATTCCCCTGAATCAAGGGGAAACCAGGGTTGCTGACTGTGTGCCTGAATCCCTGATGACATGCCCCGTCTGCCTAACACCTGAGAGAGAGCACGAGCACACGCACGCACACGCGTACCCGCACGCACGCACGCACGCACGCACGCACGCACACACGTCGTCTCTAAGGTGCAAAGGCACACGTGAACACCTGCACAATGATCTCAAGCTCCCGACCGTCTGAGAGGTGTATTTTACCCATTTTCACTGTTTTGGGGCTTGTTCAGGTAAAGATTTCAGACACACAGCGTGTCCTGAATGCAGTCTCTTTATGGTGCATGGAGTGAAATGTAGGCCAACAACTAGCTTGTAACCAACGAACATGGCAGCCGTTCGTAAACACAGGGCTGTATGAGGGAGATACTGCACCGGTACACAGCCCAGTGAGCCCTCTAAAAGCAGCTAGCTCACAGCTAGCTCACAGCTAGCTCACAGCTAGCTCACAGCTAGCTCACAGTGCTACAGCGGTTTTATGACGCAGTGCTCTGGCGCACTCTCACGCAGCACCAACGCCCAGGCTTGCGTAATCCACAGCGCGCGCAATTAACAGATCAGAGCATCTCATAATAACAAGGCTTATTTATGACACTGTAATTTGTCACAGCCTGACTCATTTTACAGCCTGGCCGTTTCAGCATCTGTATGTACGGCGAACGTGTGCGTTTATACACAAACGCATCCAGCAGAACTGAGACCGTCAAGGTCATCTCAGGTCGTTTCTGATCCGCCACCCCCGCCCTCGAGTATGCAGAATCGCTTTTTTTATTTTTATGAAACATCCCACATAAGAAAGATAAGTCACATCATGCTGAGCCTCCGGGTCACTCTGGAATAGTCATTTTGGAGTCCAGCCCACCCTCCACCCCCCGCCCCCCACCCCCCCCAACCCCCAACCACCACCCAAAATGTACACATGAAAGCTGTGTGATGTGTGTTTTGAGTGACTACACAGATGTCACATTTTCAAACATGCTGGATACAATTTCAATGAGACATCCAGAAAAGGAGAATGAGTACATTCCAAATTACTGAACCCACGCCCCCCCCCCCCCTCCTCAGGCCCCCCCTCCCCAGCCCCACCCTGCCACAGCATGGTCGGCGCTGGCACAGGGTCCAAACCCAACAGAATGAGCTCCTCTGGCAGAACAGCCTGTTTCAGAGGTGAAACACAGGGCACTCTCCAAATGTACGCCATCTTAAAAAAATAAACAAAAAAAAAAGAGACTCAAATCTGGAAATGGGATTTCATTCATTTCGTTCATTTGGCCAAAGAACCACCGACATTTTAAGACACTTTGCATACTGTCAAAGGAATCGGCACTGTGACTTAAACAATCTAACTGCTTTATGGTGTCTGCACGCTTTCCAGCAGACCACAGCCATGTGTATATTTAATAATATATCATGTGTTATTATATAGCTGCCTCTGGTATGTAATTACACTCTGTATGAAAACTAAACATGAGGAAAATTATAAGTTGTGTAAATTCTGAAAAGGCTTGAGCTGTCACACGTGTCCCTGACATCTGTCCCAAAGGACACTTCCCACCAGAGACCCTCAGCAATCCAGCCCAACACCACAGGTGGGTTTCTGCATTGAATATTTGTGAAAAAGAAGTGTTTTCCCCCATCCATGCGACACATACTCACGTACACCCACAGACGCTCACGCGCACGCACACACACACACACACCCACAAGCACAAACATGCACATGCCCACACACGCAGACACACACACACATCCAGGCACTGACACACACATCCAGACACACACACATTCTCCATCCCCTGCTGTCTGCAATTACCCCTCTCAACCTGCACTTTGCAGATGTAAACCCCTTGTTTTTTCCATTTACCATACAGGGAAGGAGAGGGGGAGAGAGAGAGAGAGAGAGGCGAAACAGAGGAGGGAGGAAAAGAGAAAAAGGATGAGAGTGGGAGGGAGGGAAAGAATGTAGTATTTGAAACAGGTTTGCAGCAAAGGCATGAATTTGGCCATTTCAGTTCAGACCTACCCAACTGGCCAAACTATAACCAAGATGTGCTTTTAAATAAAAAGTCGCAGAAGCAGCCAAAGACTTCAGAAAAGCAAATACCGTGGCCTGTGTAAGAGCGTACAGAACGGAAAAGTGACATAGGTAGTACAGAGCGGACAACGTCAAATATGTTATACTTTAACAAGCCGTTGGGTTTACAGAATATATATTTTTTAAAGATATATATTCTCCAATATGAAAAAAACATTCTAAATACAAAGTGAATGCTTTATTTCAGAAACAACATTAGATCATTAGCCCATAGCCTATACTGCACTGCAAAGTTCACAGTTCAACGTGGTTCAAGGGGCAGCCAAAGCTTCAAAAAGAAATACATGATAAAAATTATTATCAATACGGATCAACATGGCGGTAGTGCGGAAAATGGGTCCAAGTCGAATAAAAACCGAAGTTAACCTTTAAGAGTAGTCTAACTCAGTTATTATTTCTAGCTATCCGTTTACTCACCTTATCCTCCTGTGGGCGATTCTCTTGGTCTCCGTGGAAACAGACTTTGGCCTTCTTGTGGCTAGTAGCTGTAGCTCTGGGCGTTTTGATGGCGTTGGCCTTGCTCTTTATTTATCAAGCAGTTCTGTTTATTACTTTAAATATTATCTCAGGTTCACACTTCTCAGTAACAACACACCACCGTCATCTCTCACAGGACAATTTGTCTGTGTAACGTTAGCCTGTATAAACTACGCGATAACGTCATCGCCGATAGTTTAAAACAGTCCTGGAAATGTAATTGACATTCAATCGCGCATTTAAACGACTCCAAAGCCCCGAAAAAAAGAAACAACGTTAGAATTGTACAGAACGTCATTATAATTACTGTTAGCCAACAATATCTGGCTTTTTGTAACCAAGTACCTAGCTGAACCACCAACTTTCAAGTGCATGAATCTTGGGTAGCCCACTTTTTTAAAATTCCGGTTTACTGCGAATCAAAAATGTGATTGATTGGCTGATAGCCTAGGCTGCGGTTGATACCTGTCATTAGTGACGTATGGTCTTGTCACAGCTTGGGTGAGCGGCGTAGATGAGAGGAAAACAGTTGGGTTTTTAAATGCTTAAATTTAATTGAAGGGATTCCTTAACTGTCAACTTAAGGCAAGTTACGTTAACGCTTTATCTTTAGGCTACCTGAGATATTTCCCCAATAAACAGTTGTAATAGTTTGAAATAATAAAGAGCTATCTGTAACTTAAGTGTGTCGAAGAACATTTTAAAACGAACAAAGATGGACGACGGTGCGTGAGGAAACTTATAGGCTAACTCTCCTGATCGATATTAATGAACCTGGGAGATGAGCTGAGATTGTAGAGCTTATAAAAAGTAGGTAATCAGTAAACACTGTCAAGAATATGGCCTACCTTAGACCACATTGGAAGCAATCTGACACAACTGTCTCAAAACTTGTGCATTTATATGACTATGATGTTTGCACTTCACTCGTGAATGTTTGTTATTTAATAAAGCATACCGTGTATTTTTTTCACAACATTCCGTTTTTATTGTATAAGTAATCCTTAATGTTTGTGCTATAATGTCTGTGCTACAAAGTGTTTGACCTTACTAGCACCAGTGCTACTGGCAAACAAAGTTAATATACAGCCCTGACACCTGTGTGGCAACTCACATTCACACTTCCAACAACTGACACATAATGTACAAATTGTCCGCAGAATGATGACTTCTACTTCTTCTTTCTGTTATCCGTTTAAAAACAAACACCTTAACAATCATGAAACAAGAATAAATATGTGATATTTTTAAAAGCCTGGATAAGAAAAATTGTCCTCATTCCTCCAACCCCCTAATCAATACTTCAGGAATCTCCTGGACTGGTCCTCCAGACTGGATTATGTGGATTTATATGTCTGGGTTCAATTAAGAGTTTAAATAATTGCACTGCCAACATTCATAAGGAATTGTGGTGAAATGCTTTCAGAGTTAATGCTTGAACCTAAATCTGATATTTAATCCACTTCCCCTTTGGCTGCCCCGAACCTCCCTACAGTCTCCAACAAGCAGCGCTAGATTTTTTTTCGTTTTGTTTTGTTTTTTCTTTTTGCAAATTACCATTGTGATAAAGGCATGCCTAGAAAATGCATCTGATTACAGAAAAACCGCTGCAGGCCTGGCAGCGCTAGCAGCCAGTCGTGAGCCGACCAGCCTGGATGAAAGGCGAGAAAGGAGATTATGTGTCTCAGCATGACAGCCTGCAACGACCACAGCCACACACGTCACTGTTTGACTTATCAAGCGCAGTCCTCTACTGTCTGCCAGCTCCCTCTCACAACTTGGGTTTGTGTGTGTGTGTGTGTGTGTGTGTGTATGAGTTTGTCTGCGGGTGTCTGTCTGTGTGTCAGCATTTTTAGGCATTTGGCCTGATAAACTGGAGCTACAGTGCTCGACAAGTCACTGCAGACAGAGACACTCAACTTTTAGTGCAGTGTATCATACTGTGTTCTGCAGTGCTCAAAGCTGATGGAACAGGCACAAACGTCACTTTCTTTCCCAAAAACCAGTCATCCAGTTAGGCCCCTGTGTTCTGCAGCTTCAGTCTTCAAAGGCTGAGGTTGTGTTACACAGGCAGCAGGAGAACACGTCACTTTCTGTATCCCAAATAACCCAGAGAAAACGACTCGAATATTTATGAGCAGTGCCAAACGGTCCTTCTGTCCGAGTCCACGGCCTCCTCTTTCTCCCACTGTCTGGAGAAAGTGTAAGACTCTTGTCATATGTGTAAAGGCCAAGCCGTTACAATGGCCTGTGTGTCTGTTCAGTGCACACAAACTGAGTGGTAAAGGTGAGGGTGATGTGGTTAAAAGTGTAAGAATGGTCCATGAGCCGGTGGGGTTACCAGGATTTTCTTTATGGGTAGTGCGGGTGCCAGAGGGCACAGACTAGAATTGGGGGACACTCAAGTGCTAACGTTGAAATTAAGCCAATGACGATGAGCTATTTTAGGTGGAAAAACATAAGTGGCAACTGGCATGGCCAATAAAATTCCAGAAGTGCCCAATGCCACCCCATGGACATGACCCTGCCATGACGACAGGTACAAAGAGAATTTTGTATTTCTTTTTTGTGACACATTCATGTTACGTATAAACTGCACAAGGCTGCTTAAAAACTAAAACTGTCTAAAACGTCAATTTTAACGTGTGTAAAATAAGGATAAAGTGCACTGTGGTCACCATGAACACAGCCTCCTTGTGGGTACCTAATCTGATTTGCTTCATTTACTTGTTTGCAAGACCTGTATTGTTGGACCACTGTAAGTATATAATCCCCCCAGCCACCCAAATGAATGGAAAACCATGAGCTGAATATTTGCTCTGAATAAGTACATTTCCTCATGTTTAATTATGCTTGGCACGGGAACTGGTGCAGACAGGACTGTCATTTCCTAAATGATGGGTGTACATTTGAAAATGAAGATACCTTATGTTTGTGTCTTTCCTCTTCAATTTTTTTTATCAAAAACAAACCAATTAATGTTCTCAGATCTATCACTGAAAGAAAACAATTTTAAGGAACATTAAAATCAATTACATTTCTACCATTCTGGTCAAAAGAGTTCAGAGTCTATATTTCCGTACGATTACACATAAATACAACATAACTTATTTACAAAAACAAAGTGGTTATAATAGAAATAAATACAAAATAAAAATCTGAGCATTATACTTCATGTGTGGTATTGCACCCATTTAAAAAAATTTACATCAGAAATACATTTTGAATCCAAAAAAAGGATTAATTCCTCTAAATAGAATATTTATTTTCCTGACACTTAAGTAGACATAAATATATCCATATATAACTTTTTTCGGTCGAAATAACTGTTTAGATTGCATGTCTTTGATATAAATAAAAATCTTCATTGTGAGAGAGGGAGTGGGGAGGAGAGGAAAGGGGGCGGAGTTCACCGGCAGCCACACCCCTCCACCACCATGTCCTGGTAGTTTTTGAGGATGACCTTCTCGTACTCGTCCAGGTAAAGCAGGCAGATGGGGCTGAGCTGGGTGGGCACGCAGCAGGCCCGGGGGATGTTGGTGTTGACCGAGTTGACCAGGTTCTGCACGATGGCGTGGTTGGTGGAGTTGAGGTGGTCGGCCAGCGGGAAGGGGCACTCTCCGTGGCAGTAGAAGGCCTGGTAGCCGGGCGGCGCCACGATCCACTCGTTCCAGCCCACGTCGCTGAAGTCCACGTACAGCGGGTGCCGGCGACAGTTGGCCCGCTGCTTCTTCCGCGGTTTGGCGCGCGCCTGCCGCTTCTCGCGACGCCGCAGGGCGTGGCCCTTGCCGTCGTGCCCGAAAGTCACCAGCAGGGGGCGCGCCTGCGGCCAGGTGTCCTCGTCCCCGTGCAGGGACCTGCTGACCCTCACGTGCCTCCGCCCCTGCCCCTCCCCTTCCGCCCCCCCGCCCAGGTGCTCCACCTCCACCGCCAGGCCGTGATTGGCCCCGCCGTCGGCGGTCCATCGGGCCAGCGCCGGGCTGACGTCGAAGCTCTCCCACTCGCTCTGTCCCTCCCGCACCAGCCGCGTGTCCAGGAGCCGCGCCATTGGCTCCTCGTCCCGGGAAGGGGCGGGCCTAAAGATCTCGTAGATGTTGATGCGGTGCAGGCCGGCGCTGCTGTTGGCGGCGGCGGCGGCGGAGTCCGACGTCGCCCCGTCCCGGAAGATCCGGAGCTCTGCGGAGGTGACGAGCTCCTCCCCAGGGATGGAGGTGATGTTGAAGAGGAAGCGCTGTGTGGTCTTCCCCTCCAGGCTGCTCAGCACCTCCATAGACTCTGTGGGGCGGGACACAAGAAACAAGTTAGTGCTGGTCAGCATCTCCTCCTCAGCCAGCCACCGATATTCGCTAATGTTAGCTAACATTCAGAAACTGTTAGCTAACTTAAATTGTGTAACTAACAGGCTGTTATACCACCATTCAGAAAAACCATCAATGTTTTACACCTTCAGAAGTCTGTTTTGATAGAAACTTGGCCAGGATTAAATTAAAATTTGACTTTTCAACATTTGCCAATTCAAGAATCTTTTTTTGACCTAGACAAATGCGATTTTGGTGACTGTGCTGACACCACTATAATTACATTTAACTGAAGGCCAGTTTAATCAAGACCACTTTCTTGCACCGCCTTCTCATGGGCCGATTGTAAAATAGCCACACATAACAGTTTATTATGGGTAACAGTGCAGTATAGCATTGGGGCAGCTTTCAGTGGCAGACCAATGGCAGACTGATGACATCACAGGCTGATGACATCCCATGAGTTCTGTCACCATAACTCCAGTTGCTAATGTGTCATTAATGTTCCTAAGTTTGATTGATTGATTGACAGATCAAGGCTAAGAGATAATGTGCTCTGTGTCAGGTTGGTGGCAGTTACTGACAGAGCACTAACACTGTTACTGTCACTGCAGATGTACTGTGCATCGCAAAACGAATTCCAGAGTGCAGACACACTTCAGGCTGTGTAAATCACACTGAGGAAAGGTTTATGGCATTACAGCTGGGTGTGCACCAGAACACGCGTGTGTTTCACAACACGCATGTGTTTCAGAGGGAGTGCCCCTCCCCCTCCCTGTCTGGGGAGCGTTTCTAGCATGGAGTCTGGGTCGGTGGCTGTGATTGGATGAATGATTTACAGTAGCTTGTTGGTCAAAAATTCCTATTAGCTGTTCTCTTCCATCACTGTATGTACTGGACAGATTTCATCTTTTAGTAGCAAGTATTGCCTGCAATAATTGGGGGATATGGGGGATCTTGAAATATGCTGATGTGAATAAGTACACATTGGCTCCTTGTGTGCCTCTGTTTTCTTATTTCATTGTGAAATTTTCTTAACTGAAATACCATTTGAGGTCTGACTGCGTCATTCTGTAATTTTTAGATTTTTGCATATCACACCATAACCCAAGCCTGGGTGCAGCAGGCTCATACTGAAATAGAGTGCTTAAAGATCTCCATTCTATACATGCGGAGGTGTATGAATTAACAAGCGTGTTCTTAATCACAGACATTAGGAACATGGACGGGGAGTCCTGTGATTTTGCTCCTTGTCGTGCCATTCGCCAAAGAGCACTTTGGCTAAAATGAAATAAAAGGATTTGGGAAATTCCGTTTTCTGAGCCACCAATTCTCTCCTGCACAAGGCACCTTTCTCCTTCCCTCCCTGCTTGCTCCCCCTCTCTCTCACTCCATCTCTCTCTCTTTCCGCCTTCCTCACCCCCCCCCCCCCCCATAAGAAATCCGTCTTACTGCAGAGTTGCGCTTAGAACATGTTCAAGCTTGCCCCAGCCTCGTAAACGGCAGATATGGAAAAATCGCCATCCTAAATTTCTGTTTGCAGTGATGGCAGGCTAACGGTCGGCTAACGGCTGTAGCTGTGCTGTATCCAGCCACACACTGCAGTAATTTACTGGCTAACCGTTCAGGTTTTAGTGTTTTCACAGGAAAGCACACAGTGTGCTGTTGCTATCTTTGTCAGACATCATGCATGGCAATATTCTCCTGCAGCTTAAAGAAACACACAAAAGAATTTGCCGCTGATTACTTTTAAATTGCAAACATTCTGACACAAATTCCTTTTAACGCGATGTGCGAAGTTCTGGTGGATTCCATTAAGGACTCTCTGTGGCATGTCTCAAGATTAATCTCCTGTTGTTCAAAAGCACCATTTTAAGTGTGTCTTAAATGTGAAATCAAAACTATTTTTGCGGGAAGCTGAGGCAAAGTGTAAGTAAATCTATCCAATCGCCTAAGCAGAGCATGCTCTAAGAGATATATACACAGGAGCCATATAAAAGAATAATTTATAGAAAGACTTTCCCACACCATTAGCATTTAATTCCCTCTGTTTATTTTGAGTGCATTTATAGGGCAAACAAACATTGAACTTACTATTCAGGCCAATCCTTTAGAGTAGACATTAAATGTAACTATAAACACAAAAAACCTTTAATTTGCTATTTTTAATGAGAAATAGTTCATGTGACAGGCAACCACTGACAGCAGCTGTGTTTTCAAAAGTACATGATTACATAACTGGACAGTGCTAAAGTTTTAGACCGTTTTTGATTAAAACTATCGAATGCACTTGTCTGGTACAGAGGTATTTAAGTGCGGTTCAATGTTATATGGAAACTGGCAATGCAAATGACACAGCAACAATCAAAAAGGAGAAAGTGCTGGAAAGAGAGTTGACGCTCTTATGCGGCAATGTGCCAATACTGCCACTGGGTGTCACTAAAGTTCACTACTTTACTGCTATTCGGAAATTTTCTATCACTCGTCCTCAAAGACAAATAATGACATCAGTGGTAACCATGTTCCTAGAGATCTACCCTCATGTAAGTTTTCACTGAATCCCTAACAAAGCACCCCTCATTTAACAGCTAGAGATCTTTGTTGACCTGGTAATTAGTAGAGTCAGGCGTGCCAAACTAGGGTCGAAATGAAAACCTACCTGATGGTAGATCTCCAGGAACAAGATAGGCTATCAATGAATTACATCGTTCCTTTCTTTATTTGCGTCCACATCCAGGTTCTTTGCGTATGTGTTGCCCAGGTAAATAATAAATAACAGACCTGTGTTAATTGGGCAGTTTACATGAGAGTTACCTGTAACAGTTGCGCTGGTCGGCCCATTTTGCTACAGCGTCATCTGAATGGAACGCAAGTTTTTTTTTATCACGTTCGCTGTCCTCGTAAAACCCTGACTCCGCTGGACCGCCGCGTGTCCACAAGGTTATGGTGAAATCTCCAAATACGGAGTTACCTCCAGCGAGCCATCAAGGCCCAAATAGCGTAATAATACTTTATGGGAGAGCCCGAGTATGCGCAGTTAACACACAGTGCCACTTAAGTGACACAGTCACACTCGGTTCCGGTTGCGTCAGCAGGAATGTTCAGACAGGTACATCACGCCACTTTGGGGGGTTTTGGCCATTAGTCTGTCTAGCGAACGAACCGTATCATGGATGAGACATTCACTGGTTAGTTGTACTCGGTCATTGAGGCGAAATTTTCCACGGAAGTCTTTGGCTTGGTGGAGGAGGGGGGGGCGGTCACGCTTTTGTACGGAATATATTCAGGTTGTACAGAATATCACAAATCCGCCATTAATATATTTATACACAAACCAAGAATAACCATCCTGCCCCTTTTGCTTCTGTATAGCGAATCGTCCCTCTTGTTTTAATTTTAAACTGAACTTTTTGAAAATTTTCTTGAATAAGTTACTAGAAGTGTCCAAACAGGTGTTACGACAAACTTTCCTACTTTTCGAAGCAAAATTTCCTTCAATGATTTATACATTAAAACATTTCATATACCATTCAGAGCACAGTGAATTACCCTGTCTTTTCCCCAAGAGTTCTGTCGCTTAGCCTACAATGCGCTCCTGTTCTCGGTTTGAAAATAAGGTTAAGGGATATGTTGGAAGGAGATACAGAGCAGGAGCGTGCCGCTGGTCACGGGGGCCCAGCACCGTGCTACCCGGGTGGCGCGTGTGAAGACAGCCGGCGTGCTGCGCGTGCAGGTTCACCATTTCTCACCAAGCGCACGTGCTCGAATGACAACGCGCATCGCAACCGCGTGATAGGTTTATGTTGAAGTAAATAAGAAGAAAGCATTCACAGTAAAAGGTGTCACAACAGTCACTTGGTCTGAGATATTGTCTACGCAAATGTTGTTCACTACATGGCAAACTGCGTAAAGCTGACCTGCCTGCGCAATCTATCACCAGCTCTTTAAAAGTTATGTTCATTGATTTGAGTTGAGGTCTTATAGTTTTCATATTAATGGAAATCTGCTGATGTTGCTGAATGTGTAATGACTGAAAATATTGTTTGTGAAGTGTTCAATGTATTATAATTTCTGTGATATTATTAGGACATTTTTATAAATTAAAAGGACGCGCAATTTTTTTTAAATCTTCTTCAGCAAATCCCAGCAGAGATTTGTGGTCGCGCTCGTGCTCTGGCTCTGACCGCGCGGCCAGGGTTCTGAAAAGCTTTCTTGAGGTTGCCTGGATATTAGTACATACAATGTTCCTCGATTTATATTCCCTACAGCCTACATTCCACATGCCCGTTGTTCTGTGGAGAAAAAGGCCTTCACATACCACATTATAAATGTCAATTACTTGGCTAATGATGATCTGACTTCGTATTTCAGCTGTAATTTGATTATAAAGCATTTGCCACATAACACTCATATTTGGCCTTTAATGATGAATAGACAAGTTGCGTAAAATCAACAAGTAACGGAACCCTAATCGTTCATGCGTGAAATGTAGATCATTTATTTAAGTTCAGGGTTAAGTAAATATACACGTCAGATCTTTTGAGGGAAATGATCGGAAATTATTGGTTTTTTCTACAGTCTGCCAGTCATCATGCAGCGTAATTGGACTTGAAGACACTTGAAATGTGGGACCTGTCGGGAGGACTTGTCGGGAGGACTTACCTTCGTGGTGAAAACTCCTAATTGTGTTGGCTCTGCTCGCGGCGAAATCTGAACGCTTCGCCGCGGAGTTCCCGCCGAGGCTCTGGTCCGCATTCCCCGCGTGCCAATGGTAAAGGTCCAGCATGTATTGTGGTATCACCGCGAGTTTGCTCGGGGTCGGCCTCCGCTTCAGTCCGAACATATTGAGGAGACGAAGTTCAAACTCGCCGAGGAAGCGGTCCGACTGCTCTGGGCTCTGTCCGGCCATCTCGCCGTACTTCCGTCGGCCCGCCTCGGGAATCAGTCCGGTCGAACGCCCGAACAGCACCTGACAGATCAGCAGTACCATGAGAACACGGATCCCGGCGACCATGATCAATCTGTTTCTGAAGAGAGCAGAAACTAGGTGTCAGTACTCAGGTGTCGCTATTCCATGCGAAACTACTGCCATGAGAGGTCTGGTTCGTTCACTCTGAGATGTAGCCACGAGGACTGTATTCTTCTATAGGAAGAGTTTAATGCAGGGGGATTAAAAGGATGATTGGGCACTTTGAAGTTAAGAACAAAAACTCCTGGAAATAAAACACCGCCGGCTGAAAAAACAGCAACGCCAAACTGATTGGAACATTACAAAGCGACAGGAGATAACGCACCCAATAAAATAATACCCCAGAATTAGACGCGAATGTCATCAATTAAAAAATATATATCGGGAATTAAAACCAAAGAACTTTGTCTTTAAAAAAGTGGGTAGATCTCCTCGTAAATTGAATAATTACGAGGAGATGCTGGAATGGTAGACAGACACCTATGAGACCTTATGACTTTAAAAATACGGGAACTGTGAAAGATGAAGAAAAAAAAGACAATGGAGAGGGCCACACGTGTGTGGGTCCAGAGGCCGTGACGTTAGGGTGTTGTGTCTGAAATAAGATTAGATCATAGAGTTACGGAGAGGCAGTCTCGCAGGTGTTAAATCTAAAGCGCTTCCGCGGCCGGCTGAAATCAAAGGCACACAAAAGCATCGACAGCTACCTTAAAGAACCACTTTGAAACTCTTTCAAACGGGTCCATTGGGACGCATGCGACACGCGCACAACGATTAGACGTTATCTTTCTTACGTCCAAAAAAAAATGCACTAATTTGGACGGTCATCCAAACGCGCCAAGTCAAGACGTTTAGGAAGTGCTCGGTAGCCTACATGCGTCTTCCTTAAATCTCCCCCGAGCCACCTCCTCTAGTCGAAAAGACGTTTTCTTTACAAATAAAAATGTTCATCATAAAGTCTAGGTGAAAATTAAACTCGCCTTTTAAATCACGAGGCAGAAAGTAGATGGTTTGGCGTTTCGCGTATCTCCATTGCGGATCCGAGGTGTTGCGCACCAGTAAACACGGTGGTAATTAAACCTACAGTTTACCTAAGAGGAAGAGGTCTGCCCGCTCGCTGTTCCTGCTTTGTAGTCCGAAACGTTTCCACATCAGTTCGCCTCGTTCCACACAGAAATCCTGCGGCGCACAGAGAACGTCCACCGCACGGCCCGCCTCTGCCTCCGCATATTCTCCGCAGCTGTGGAGCCCGTGGAACCAAGTAGGAACGAAGTTTTGTTGATGCGAAAATATCACTTGAGATAGCCCGTGGAAAAAAAGCGCTGGCAGGCAGCACGGATCTTGGTTTTCTGTGCCTGCGCTGGACGTTTGGAAAAACCCAGAGGTGAAGGCGAGTTTTGGGCGAGTTTCACAGCGGTATACACTGCCATTCGCTTGATTCCATAACTGCCAGGAGTTTTAAAGTGTCTGTCCTGAACACCGCACGACGATTCCGTACTTTTGATTGCAGCCTTCTCTTTCCCCCAGACGAGTACTTTTGTTGCCGGGTGATGTCACTGACGCAGAACTGTCAGTCATAAGCAGCGGCAAAAGCACCTCCTGCCCTAATCAACCTCCTTTCTCTGACGGCCACTGCCTGCGCGTTCTTAACATATTTTAAAACTCATTTAATTCTACTGCTGCCAACGCAAAGGTGTGTCTGTCTGTGTGTGTTAATACGTAAACCGGAACATGCATAAATACAATAGAGCCTACTCGCAACTTTGGGGCAAAGTTTCCGATTCATAATCTGCTGCCCTAGCCTATATTTATGTGCATGCTGAAAGAAATGAAGTATTGTTAAAAATAAATCCCTATTTTTTTTTACATGTGACATACGAGGTACTTTATTATTATTTTAAAATTCCAGTATACACAGTTCATCTATGTACAGGTCAGCCAAATGCTGATTAATTATTCCGAGTCATTCCACAATAAAGTAGAAATGCTGTAGTTTTTAATTTGATTGCATCAGCGTGAAAGGGAAAGGGTTGCAGCGTGCATACCTTAACCGTGATACAATGCGGGGATTAAGCGCAGGGAGGGAAAGCGCGTTTGATTACAATACTGCCAGAGATCTAATCGGATATTGGTTAGAGTTAGAGCGGTTGCAGAGCGCCAACGTGTGGAGAGAAGGGGGAACGCAAGGAGACTGCACAAAGGCTCATTGTACGCGGAGGAACAGTGCGCTTATTTGCGCCGTTGACATAAATCCGATTATCACTTACACTGCTACAAACTGGGAGGGTTTCCTCTATTTTTATGTGCGACGTTAGAGAGGTAACTGCTGTTTGGAGACTGCAGTTTGGTTTGATTTATTATACCGACAATGAAATTAGGCTGCTACTTTCGCACAGCTGTAATGAACTCAGCGCACTATGTAAAACATAATAATGCAGTTTTGAAAAGCAGCCGTGAGAAAATGATTGACTCCAAAGCATATAAATACCATTAGGCGTCCAATATTGCCCTCGCCAAAACGCATTTGCAGTCTCCAAACGCAAAGTCCACAGTTCTGCTCACATTTCTCTTGCAGATTGTGGTGTGAGATGTTAATATATTTTGTTGAAAAGCACTTCACTCATTTATTTTTATTGAGGGTCTTTCAAAACCTAATATTAAAATATTGCGCCTGAGGCATCAGATGCTCAGCGTGAAAATAAACAGCCACGTACAACGCTTTGCACAAATGAATTGCAATTTACAAAAGTTAAATCTATCTTTGTATTGTATTCACAGGCCTGTTATAATGTGGTTTTACCATGCATCCGTGATATGTAGCTGATAAACTCCTGAATATGTACAGCAACAGATAATATGATTTACAGCGTAAAATAGGCAATAACTGGTTGATATGGTGTAGCAATGTCTCACTAAATCATAGCAGAGAGGAAACAGTGTGTGACCTTTGACCTACACGTGCTAGTATGCTCTTGGTGAGTATATCACTACCATGGATGACAGCTATATTGTTAGCATTCATGTGTGTAAACCAGATGTTGGACTGCATGCTAAACGACTGCGCATCCTTCCAGAGAAACAGCAAATGCACAGCTGAGCTGGAGAATTCCACCTGAGCAGTGCCCAGGTAAGTGCTGCAATTCACCTGAGCAGTACCCAGGTAAGTGTCGAGCTTCACCTGAGCAGTACCCAGGTAAGTGTCGAGCTTCACCTGAGCAGTACCCAGATTAGTGCTGCACTTCACAGGAGCAGTGCCCAGGCGTCACACTTCACCTGAGCAGTACCCAGACTATACACAATAGAAATGGACTAAATTGAAATGAGTTTTTGGATCTCCCAAAACAGTGCCCCCCCCCCCCAACACACACACACATCCGTAAAAAAAAAGAAAATCCTTACTGTTTACATTACAGCATATGCCAGCAATGTGCTGTGGGTAATTATTTCTGTTCTGCCTGCCCACACCCCCATCAGCACACAAGCACTTCTGTGTGGATCAGAGGGTGAATAACCCGACTACTTCCGCCACCTATTAGGGTCAGAGCAAAACCTGCGCTCTGCTAATGAGAAGATTATCAGCCAGAGAGCTGTGGCACTGCTGATAACCTCTGTGAGGTACACTTACACCACAGTGTATGGACATGGCAGGAGTTACAACTGTCCCATTCAATGGGAGTAAAAAGTGATAAGAGGTCATTTTAATTTCATTTTGAGTCTCTGGTTAAGAGGAGAGTTCCATGGTGGATGATGGGTGATATCTTTTTGATACTTTGTTGAGGATTATGACTCTATGACATGGGGGGGTTGGTACTGTATATAAATATGGCCTGAAAGATGAATCACGTTGTGTTATTTCTAAAGGACTGTTAAAAGTTACTTTAAAAATTGTGCTCTTTAAAAATGCAACATTGAGTATAATTTACAGGGAGGGGTATAGTTTAAAGGGGATAATCACCCATCTCTGCTGGAGCTGAGCTAACTGCTAACTGACCCACGTTTACAGATGACTGATCACAGGGTGTTAATTGGTGGATTAAGGCATCATTCTCTGAGATTATCTCTAATCGACAGCGAATGGATTATGCAGATTACAGAGGGTTCTCGTCTTTCTCTCAGCGAGGATGTGAGGAGGCTTGTGAACGGCCATTTTCTCATCTTCAAGGCCCCGAGGGGATCCCCCGCGGGCCGCTTAAGCACCCGCCAACGCACCTGGGAACGTACCTGCAGACGGGGATTCACCTGCGGAGTTACTCCTAAACGCCCCTCTCAGGCTTCGGCACGTTAGCGCAGGCCGCTCACCTAAACGCAGGCCGCTCACCTAAACGCAGGCCGCTCACCTAAACGCAGGCCGTTCACCTAAACGCAGACCGTTCACCTAAACGCAGACCGTTCACCTAAACGCAGGCCGTTCACCTAAACGCAGACCGTTCACCTAAACGCAGGCCGTTCACCTAAACGCAGACCGCTCACCTAAACGCAGGCCGTTCACCTAAACGCAGACCGTTCACCTAAACGCAGACCGTTCACCTGAACGCAGACCGTTCACCTGAACGCAGACCGTTCACCTAAACGCAGACCGTTCACCTGAACGCAGACCGTTCACCTAAACGCAGGCCGCTCACCTAAACGCAGACCGCTCACCTAAACGCAGGCCGTTCACCTAAACGCAGACCGCTCACCTGAACGCAGACCGTTCACCTAAACGCAGGCCGCTCACCTAAACGCAGACCGCTCACCTAAACGCAGGCCGTTCACCTAAACGCAGACCGCTCACCTAAACGCCGCCATTTCACAGACTTGAAAGAAAAGGGGGATTCAGGAGACAATGCGAGCGGGGACAATCAGGACCAGCTCCGGCTCGAACCCGGCCCACGGTTTCTCCCCCTTAACTTCGTCCGACTTCGTTCTGACCGCGTTTGCAAAAGGGGTGGGGGGGGGGGAAGTGAAATGCTTGTGTTTATTTATAAGTAAAAGTTAAGGACACATGCTGAATGTGAATCCAGGAATACCACAGGAACAATAACATGAACAGCACTCCGTAGTTCTGAAACTAAATCATTTCAGGGGCAGGGTAGTCACTGTTTCTGAGCCGTGTTCCAATCCTTCTGGAAGGAGTGCAGGTAACGGCATAATCACCTTAGCATTTACCACAGTGTAGCCTTTCATCCCACGCTATAAAAACATGTGCATTTAAAAGGCTTTGTCTCACAACGTGTGAACTTTAAGCCATCAGATCACCTCGACACGCCCTTACAAACCCACCCGAAGACAGGCGTTTGAATTCAGCGCTGCTGGGCGTGTGACACACTGTGATCAAAAACAGCCAATGAGGCAGACATCAGCTACTGCAAGGCTTCAGAGATGAAAGATATCTATTCCACCCCCTCCCCCTCTGTCTATTTTGTGACTAAAGTTAAGCACGGCCTCCCCCCTGATCATTCTTGGGCATCATTTCTATATTCATCAATACTGTATATTGTGATCTGGTGCAATATTTTAGTACATATAGTTTACTGTATGTAAGGGGATGTGTGTTTCTGTGGGAGTCTGACTCTGAGTCTGACTGTGGTCCAGAGCCAGTCTCCACAGAGTGGGAGATTATGGGAGGCACTACAGCCAAGATTCAAAGAGATTTTAAAAAAACTGCCCTTGACTTTGGCTCACAAATAAATGCATGTGTTACTTTTTTTCTTCACAAATACACAAATTGGTGAGTTAATTTTGTGTGATGGCTGAACTCACCAAACTGTGTTAGTGAAAGAAAAAAAACAGGGTTACACATGGATCCACTCGTATTTCAAAGGTAAGGACAAATATTGTTTGAATCTAGGCCAAAGTGAAGGGCTAATGTTGATTGAATCCAGGCCTCTAAATTCTTGTATGTTCGCCCACATGAAAGCATTCAAATGAAACACCTGATTAAATCAGTTTGGGCCTCGACACTGTGAGCCCACCAGCACTCCGATGCCAACCCCAACACCACACATTCACCCTCCTTTCTCCCTCTTTCATTCTGTTATAGAATTACACAAACACGCAAGCATGGCTTCAATCTAACCCCAGTGTGGTTTGCTCTTAATTCAGAGAGATGAATTTTAGGCAATATGCCGCTTTTTCTTACACAACGTGATGTGCTCGGCAGTTGGATTTTTTTAAAAATTAACCGAAATTGCTGTGTACAAAGTCTGCGAAAACATGACAATGCTCGATTGAATTTGCCGTTTAAAGTGTAGGACAGAGCGCGCTGCGGCTAGATTGAAGCTGTGCATTACTGAGGTTAGAGGGTTTAGATCCCAGATGGAGATACGCACTGCTGCCCTACCCCTAATTTGTCGCTGTGAAAAATGCATGTGGGTGAATGTACTCGGCCTTTCGAGAAGTCTAGCTGTATAAATTCACAATGTTAAAAAATAAAGCAGGGCGTGTCACCCACATTAGGGTTTTGGGGCGTGCAAACAGACAATAATAAACAAAACGCAGTTTGCGGAATTAATAAACCCAAACCAGGCAAACAGCAGAGAAACGGGCCTGTGTTGATCCAACGCCGAAACCGAAATTAACCTGCGGATGGAAATTTGAAAAAGGTCAACTGGAAATTTCAAGTCCCTGGTTTTTTCTCCCACAATTCCCTCTGCTCCTGCCCTGATGGCCACGGAGCGCTGAAGCGCGTTGCCGCGGAGACGGCAGCCGGACGGTTTCTGGCAGGGCTGTGGGGAAGCGGCACGTAGGTTCAGCTCTAAAAGGAAACCCGCGGAAGTCAAATATAGCTGCCAGAACGGCTGCAGTAAATATTTATGGATTCCAAAAATGTGGCGAGCTCCTCCACCCTCTAATTCGGTCAACATGTCCACCTCCAGACTGAGGAGGCTCTCTCCCGGCCCCTCGATGTAGAGATCAGGAGGTGCAAGAGTGCAGAGAAAAATCCCCCCTTCACAAAAAGAAATCCCCCCTTCCCCCCAAAAAAAATCCCCCCCTACACACTGAACAAAGACAAGAGCTGTGGATTTGCAGTCTTCATTTTTATTTTGTTCTGTTTTTTGGTAAAAAAACAAACAAAAGTAATAATAAGGGGACCTTCCCCAAAACAAAGACACACATTCTGTTGTCATATGCTACAAGAAGTTCATATCCCACGTCAGACTGAAACAGGATTGGGGTTACATTATCTCCCCAAAATCATAATTTAATC
This sequence comes from Anguilla rostrata, assembly GCF_018555375.3. NCBI lineage: Eukaryota > Metazoa > Chordata > Actinopteri > Anguilliformes > Anguillidae > Anguilla > Anguilla rostrata. The sequence continues at coordinate 56,165,593 of NC_057938.1, read as the reverse complement.
CACTGTGAAGATCCAAAACACAGATACCTCATAAAGACTGCTTTATAGACTTTTCTTACACAGTATATCAGCATAAAGCTTTTATAGGTACAATGGATGTGTGTCTGGTACAGTCTCTCAAGCTTCACTGTTCTTGGGCTCTGAAAAAAACATTTATTTACACCTCTGTATTTCATTTTATATTTTAATTTATAGATAGAATAATTCACACACTCAAATGCACACACACACACACACACACACTCTCACACTCAAATGCACATGCACACACGTGATAATTAACATTCATTATTCCTTTGCAAGTCCTGTATTTCTTTTTTATCTGCATTGGCTCAGTTTCTAAAATGATCAATGTACATAGGGATGCATTTTATAATTCAATTTGGACTTCACTATCAAATAAGTACTCGCTAACCATTTTTCAGTAGGCGAGGAATGTGTTTATCTAAGACAGCCCTTTATTTCCTGTTGAGTTCTAGGCGCTGGACGCACATTTTCTGGTCTCCTTCTTCAGCATGAGCTGTCGTGCTGCTCCTACAGGGTTCGTGGACGACTCTAATCCCCTCTGAATCCGAGGCAAACGTTTACAGAATGACTGATCAAAGAAAAGGTTTCACTTGAGGAGAAAGACAGAAGAAGCAAAAGGGCGCACGGCCTCCATTAGAGAGACCAGCCGCACATCAAACTCCATTTTAACAACAAGCAAACTGCTTTCACGCACATTAGAACTGACAATAGCTCCTCAAAACACGGTGGATTTGGGCTAATTGCTTGATTTACATAGTTTTCTTCTCTCTTTTTAAATGCTTTTTTTTTACAGAATTTACATTTACACATCACTAAGCCACAGCTCTTTCATTGTCTGTTCATAATCTGTGCATTAAAGAAACACATGTGAACGCCTACATACATGTAAAAAAGGAACACATAGAAACATTTATAACATATAGAAACATGTGCAACACACATTACATACATAAAACACAGATGGTGTGCTCGTGGTAAGCGTGTGTGTGGGTGTGTGCACGCGTGCGCACGTGTGTGGCAAGAGTGCGTGTGCTTGTGTGGGTGTGTGTGTGTGTGTGTGTGTGCAGATGTGGCACAGACAGAGAGGAAAGAGAATATAAATGGAATATAAAATGATCCCTTCTTTCTGAAATTGGTTTTATATGGCTGTACCCCGTGGTTTGTATATTTGTTTTTTTCAAAGGGAGCCGTTTGATTAAAGTCATTGTTTTATTGATGTGATCTGTACACTTAATTGCCCCAATTATTTTACTTCCTAGGATTAAGTGGATTACACGAAACTGCTGGTGGGCGGAGCTTTCTGTGGAACAGAGGGCATGCTGGGAAGGCAGATGCCACTCAGGGCTATTACAGTTCCTGTCAAAAGAGCAATTGTCCCAAAGAACCTTGTTTAAAAAAATAAACATATGCATCATTTATGCATTACTGCCAATGTAAAAATGGACCCAACACATTGTGACGTTGCAGGACGCGTTCGTGTAAGACGGGCTGCACGACTGGGTTTGCATGAGTGAAGATTATAAATATCAAACCGCTAAGTTTTAATGTTGCTGTATGAAACAGCACAGCGTCCGCGATTAAACAGCGTGACAAAGACGACCGCGACGAGTGGAAAATCCACTGGCAGCGCGACTCTGATCCCCCCCCGCCCCCGCGCCCCCCCGACAGAGATGCTAAATCTCCCCGGTCTCTCAGGAAGAGCACCGCGAGCGTTCACACACACACACACACACACACACACACACACAGCGCTCAGCTCTGAGCTCCAGTAAGTGCGCTCTTACCCGGGAACGCAGCGCTGTTATGGTAACCGGGTTAAATAATCGCATTACCTCATGGGCCCACCGAGCGCACACAAACAGTAGCGCACAACCCGCCACCTCTCTCTGAGTGACAGCTCGGCCTTCATCAAAGGCTCGCGACTGAACTTCTCTTCCCCCGACAGGAATAACAGCGGGGGAACAGACGCGGGGGAACAGACGCGCATACAGTAGTCCCGCTCCCCGCCCGCCGAGGGCGAGTCTGTTCTCACGTGCGGAACATCTGGCGGGAAGGCAGGCCATTTCCACTTAAGTGTTTTAGTGTTTCCTCCTAATTAATTTCACATGCGTGAAACGGGAGGCCGGCGGGCCCCTCACAAAGGGCCCCTGTGTGCTCGCCGCGGCGCTGCAGCGGTCCGCAGGCCCTCCCCGAAAACACGCGCCCCGAAACACGCGCCCGCTATTTGGGCCCGGCCCGGCGGAGAAAGGCCCAGCTTCAGGACCCCGAATATCAGGGGGCAGCACCGTGATGCAACCGCCAGCTGCGATGAACGGCGTAGTTTGGCTACTACCAATACTACTACCAATACTACTGCAACTACTACTACCAATACTACTACCAATACTACTGCAACTACTACTACCAATACTACTGCCAATACTACTACCAATACTACTGCAACTACTACTACCAATACTACTGCAACTACTACTATCAATACTATTAACAATACTACTACCAATACTACTGCAACTACTACTACCAATACTACTGCCAATACTACTACCAATACTACTGCAACTACTACTACCAATACTACTGCCAATACTACTACCAATACTACTGCAACTACTACTACCAATACTACTGCCAATACTACTACCAATACTACTGCAACTACTACTACCAATACTACTGCAACTACTACTATCAATACTATTAACAATATTACTACCAATACTACTGCAACTACTACTACCAATACTACTACCAATATTACTGCAACTACTACTACCAATACTACTGCCAATACTACTGCAACTACTACTACCAATACTACTACCAATACTACTGCAACTACTACTATATTGTCTTTTTTGTGCGTGTGAGTGTGTGTGTGTAGTGCTTTATGGGATACTCTGCTCTCTCTACTCAGTGCATGCTCCTGCTGCTGCTCCTCCTCCTGCTGCTGCTCCTCCTGCTGCCGCTCCTACTGCTCCTGCTGCCGCTCCTACTGCCACTACTGCTGCTGCTCCTCTTGCTGCTCCTGCTGCTACAGCTCCTGCTCCTCCTCCTGCTGTTGCTTCTGCTCTTGCTGCTGCTCGCTCAGCCTGATCCCCCCCCCCCCCGATCCCGGGCCCCGCCGCAGATGAAAGACGTTATCAGATGGATCGTGGCGGGAGGATCAGGCGGCTGGCTGAGGGCTTCACGCGAGCAGAGTACCGTCCCGTCCGCCGCTTCGTTGATTTAGGTGTCCCGGACCACCCCCTTGCAAACTGGCCTCTTTTAATTTTTTTTGGCAAACCGCACCCCGGTGTAGGCCTGACAATGCTGGCGGGACGCCGGGGCTTCCCCCCGAAACGCGCTTTCATCTCCCGCCACGGGTTCCAGACCCGTGAACACGCCACACCGCGCGCCGACAACAAGGAACACTGATCCCGAGCAGCGATAAGGACAGGTGCTTTCCTCTGTGTGGGGTTTTTATGCTGAGATACTCATCTGCTTTTCTGTCAAGGGAGGGGTGGACTGCAGTGTGACTGCGCAGCTCAGCTGGGGGACTGCAGAGTGACTGCGCAGCTCAGCTGGGGGGCTGCAGTGTGACTGCGCAGCTCAGCTGGGGGACTGCAGAGTGACTGCGCAGCTCAGCTGGGGGACTGCAGAGTGACTGCGCAGCTCAGAGTGTGCATCTCACAGTATTTTCATGGGTAGTCTAATCACAATAGGCTGTCATCCTAATGAAGCGTTTCTCCCAGGTGCATGTTGATGTTGTACACACTAATCTGTTCATTTCTAATGATCCACAGCTGCCTTAATTGCACAGCAGAACAGACATCTAATGTTTAAATGAACAGAGAAAGATTACAAATGAGGCTAATCTAGCAATGAGGCTAATCTAGCAGACGATCGTGTGACTCAGAAACTGATGTCACCCCTCTGGAAACGTTAAGTCAATCATTTAAATACACACACAGCTCCTTAGTTTCACTTTAGCAACTCCGCAGTGTTCAGAGCTTACAAGATTAAGTTATTACATGATTATTAAATAATTATTATACCACCTAGAAAGAGAGATCTGCAGAAACCAAGGGACTGTATATCTTAACAATTCAATCCTAGAAATAAAAAATAATTTTCTTATTATTCTGCTTCTTTTCTTTTTTTTAAACTAACAACAAAAAGAATAATATTTGAATTGAAAAATCTGAACAGATTTTTAAAAAGTGTTTTTTTCCCCCTCTGGCCTGTCACCCCCCTCCCCCCCACACACACACACACAGACACACACACACACAGAGTGCAGACAGCAGGCACGCATTCCGGTCTAATTGCACATTTGTCGTCTTCAAAGGAGAGAAGCTGCCGTCCAGATTCCTTGCCCGTGGGATGAGGCAGTGGCACACGCCCACAGGCCTATTTAAAGGCTCCGAGGGCAGCGCTGTCTGCTGCCATCCCGATACCCACCCCGCCACCACACTCAGCCTTATTACAAACAGATGCCCCCGCTGGCCTCTGATCCCCACACACAGCGCCCCCTGCTGGAGGGGAGAGAGAGGTGAGGGGGGAGCGGGGGAGAAAGAGACAGAGAGAGTGGGCAGGACAGGGAGAGAGATGGAGAGAGAGAGAAAGAGAGGGAGAGCGAAAGGGATAGAGATGGACAGAAACAAAGAGAGAGAGGGAGAGAATGAGAGGGAAAGAGAGAGAGAAAGGAGAGAGGGAGAGGTAGAGAGATAGGGACAGAGTACCAGAGAGTGCGTGTGGATTACTCCTGTGACATTACTGCAGTAGTGCTTCAGTGAGGTCACATCCTCAACGTCTGCCACTGCAGCTCATATAAAACAGGTGGCTGCACTTACGCTCAGATAAATATACGTTTAATCAATCATGTCCTTAATCAAATTCATCTTGTTTCATCTGTAAATCACACCCAGTACATAATTAGAATGGAATTCTTCCAGGAACGATCAATCCTAAACGTTAGCAGGTTCGCTGGTGTGCTGTGATCTTAACAGCCAACCGAACTCTTCACCACAAGAAAGGCAAATACTAATTGAAGTTATGGAGGATTTTCAAGGACTTCTAAAAACAACAAATTAAGAGAAGCCTTTAATTTCGCCACGCAAATTTACTTTAAAGGGATTAACGTATCGTTGGCAGATAATTTGAAAGCAATTGAGACGTGAATATGGTTTTAAAGATAAGGTTTTAAAAAAAGAAAGACTTTTAAAGGATTCACTTAAAAGTGGGACATGGAAAAGTTCCAACGGGGCACAAAGTGAGCATTCCGAGCTTAAATCAAACTATTTCTGCCCCTACCCCCCACCCCCTACCCCCCCATCATCCGGAAACGGTTTTTATCTGAGACAAAACGCCATCCAGACGCCACTGTCTTCAGTGAAGCTACATCTTCAAAGCCTTAACGTTCCGGGTTTATTAACTTCACTTACTCAAACTGAGACAGCAAAGATCTCAAGTCACAACATCAAATAACTGTATTTCAGTCCTTTAAAAGTCTTCTTGGTCGTTTCCTTCTGTTTCTGAGTTCTGACCGTAAGTCCGCAGTCATTCCTATATGTCCATATAACACACACTCACACACACACAAAAGTAAATATGCATCTATGTAAAGTACTGAACCAGATCGTATTTATTCAACGCAACTATTTGATGCGTAAGCTGTGAACAGGCTGAAAATATATATGGAACCACTGTCCACAATTCAACTGTTAAATTCCAATCCACAAACACACACACACACATTTTTTTCATATTGCTACAAAAAACCGAAGGCTTTCAACACGTTAACACATGAAGTCACATTTGACAGGACTGCGGAAGCTGCCCTGTCTGGCTGCCAAAGGCTGTTCACCTCAGACGGTGATTAGTGTTGCATTGTGGGATTTTCCTGGATTCTCCCACATAACCCCCGGCTTCTCCCGCCCCCGCACAGTGACTGACTTTTACACCGCGCCTGGCATACCTCCCCCTTCCCCCCGCGCCTGGCACGCCTCCACCCCCGCGCTGGCACGCCTCCCCGGGGGGTCGGGTTCCATTTCCGGACGAGGCGGCGCTTCCCAGAACGCAGGCGGCGGCGTCCGCGCGGTCGTTGCTAGGGGGCTGACGAGCCGAACGTGTCGCGGGAGATGAAGGGCGGAGCCGCGCTTTGATGTCGGGACGGCGGGAGTTCGCGGGAGTTCGCGCGGCGATCACGTGAAGCCCAGCCGTAACCCCGCGCGCGGCAGGGGGTCTCATTAGCCAATAGGAACAGTGATACTGTGTGGCAGCGCGAGCTGCTGGTTTGAGGTCTGATTAGCCTGTCAGCTCTTTACAACACCTTTAATGTCATCAGAGACCTGGGGGGGGGGGTGACATTTACTCTAAAGGAAGAAAAGAGAAAAGAAGCCGTCCGATGGAGGTGAAATGCCGTGTCGGGGTTGTTTTTGAAGACGCTCGTCTTGCATCGTTGGGTTTGGGACGCCCCGCGGACATTCCTGGACAGCTGCCAAAGCAAGGTCAACACGCCGCTAACTGCGTTCAGGAACGAAGAGGAAGTGCGTGTATTCTGCAAAAATAAACTGGGAAAAAAAACATTTTTACTATTCCTAACGCTACTGGTCGTGACACCGATAAGTCGGGATCCCTTCCGCTGTTTGTCTCTGGATCAAAGGCTCTGTAAAATGCCAGAATGGACACGGTCGTTTTATTAACAGGCACATTTCTCCGGCAGGTGAAACCCGTCCCGCCGTGGGAAGAGGGCGTCTCCTACGCTGAGGTCAGCCAGCTGAGCGCGCAAACAGCCCAAACACGGGGACAGAGGTGCAGGGAGCCCGGATCCCAGAGTTAAGAGGCCGCTTAGGGGTCTACGGGGTGTGATTATGGAGTGCTGTTTTTTGTGTACTTTTCACTTAAATGTCTTAGCAGTTTCCCCGGGACTGCTGGAGAAGAGATCAGATCAAATTGATGGTGGGCGACAAGTTCAAACAGACAAGTGACTGATAACAACAGTAATAACGCAGTAATAACACCGTAATGACACGGTAATAACTTGCAAAGTCTGAATGTTCCAAATGTTCTTGAGACATTTTGTGTTTTCTGGGAATCCACTGATATGAATCTGGCAAAAACAAAATAAGCAATCACTTGCATTTAGTATTCTATGAAACTGCCCAAAGAACAAAAATTTAACATTTTAGATGTGTTTTTTTAGCTTTTATTCGAAGAAAAAAAGTAAGTTATGGATATTTTAAGGATACAATGTTTTGCAAGTCTTTAGCTGCCGTAATAAATCCTATTGGTCTGTATTCAGACACCTGCACTGAAAAGGGTGAATCAGCAGTTTGGAGATTTAGTTTTTAGAAATGAAACTAACGGAAGTCCCAGCCCAGCTCCCACACCGTCCCACCCATGATCCGGGATACGAAACACTTTCCATTTTCAGCGCGCTGACATTTAATATTTTCGCTCTAACGTTTAACCTGCTCTGACACAGTCAGTGAGCCAGCCCATCAGGGTTTGACCAGACTTCAGTAGACGGCCCACAGGTCTGTCTCTAGCTTTGGGCCTAGCTGCTCATTTGGGCCTAGCTGCTCATTTGGGCCTAGCTGCTCATTTGGGCCTAGCTGCTCATTTGGGCCTAGCTGCTCATTTGGGCCTAGCTGCTCATTTGGGCCTAGCTGCTTTCCACACCTCCCTGCATGTGTGCGTTTCACCCCAAAATCTTTTCAATCAGATACTCGGGGGAAAACTGGGAAGCGCAGACTAAACAGACGGGAACTGAGCTGTTTTGAAAAGAAGACATCAAAAGATTTTACACCGTATTTAACACATCATGTTTAGCTTCCCCTGTAAACCCCCCCCCCTCCCCCACCCCCACCCACACACCCAGGCCCGAAGGCAAACAGCTGACTGCCTGTTAGGGATGTCTTTACAGCTTCATCATTTTCCACAATCACAAAAAAAGCATGGTAAATAAACGAGGCCTAATGGTCTGTGTGCGTCTGTGAAGTTAACAGGACAGCAGAATTCCCAGCCGTAATCTCCCAGACTTCCGATTCGGATGTGGATGGGACGCTGTCTGCCTCTAATTGGCTTGTCTTCCCCTCTCTTATCACTGAACGCCAACTTCCTGTCCACAATCTTTCCTCTTTATTTTTCCCAAGACTACACATTCCCCACAACAAACTACAATGACCACAATGCCATACAATGGCCGGGATCACCAACAACAACCACAATGAACTACAATAAGCAAAAAAAAATACTAAAGTAACCTCAACAAATTACAATAACCACAGCAACGCCCATAATCGACTACAGTAACCATTATGGACTACAGTATGCAAAAAGATCTACAAAAACTAAAATGAATCAAAATAACTTCAGAAAATACAACACCCACAATACATTTCTAATGAGAGAATGGAGCTTTGGACTGAACGAAATCCTGCAAGCTGCACCCTCCACTTCAGACCCTGTGTTGCAGGGGTCTGCTGGGCTGCGGTGGGCCTGCAGCGCCACCTGCTGTTTAGTTAGAGACACGCACACACACACACACACACACACACACACACACAGTGTCTGGGGGTTACTGAGGCTAAGAGTCCCTGTCACTGTAATATTACTCATTCTGATCCATCCTGGCATGATTTCAAGGGCAGCCATGTGGAACAATGCTTGGACAGGACATACTTCTTCCATGTACAGATTAGCAGACACACACAACACACACACACGCACATACACACATGCATACGCATACACACACACACAAATACGCAAACACACACACACACACAGGCACACTCACACATGCAGGCATGGACACACAACACACACACATACACACACACGCACCAATTAGAGTAATTTAAACATTCTCATTTTCATACACACACATATGCACAAGTGGCTGCAGATACACATACATACTGTACATCCATAGAATGATCCCTTTTATGGATAACGTCTGCTAGCTCTCTGAAGGTAATATAACCTCAGCAGTCGGTCAAAGTGCATTCAAGGACGATGCAAATTTATAGTGACACACATTGAAAAACAGCCGCAGGAAATGTGGCTTATACCCATAATTATGAGGAGCCATTATGAAATTATAAACCTATTTATTATTGGTCGGGGGAGCCTGTCAGTCAGGACTAATTACCCGAGTAACCCTGCACTCCTACCTCACGCTGGTGAGAATAAGCTCGGTAAGAATGCTAATGAAAACACATCCGCAGCGTCAGGCTCTGGGACACACTGATTGTGATGCAAACGAACACCGGGCGCAGTTAGCATAGAGCGGTTTCATAAAGAAGCCGCAGGATCCCGGGCTGTATTGATGTCTGTCCTGTGGTTCCACACTTTTATTCTCGTCAAAATGTGCAGCTCTGTAAGGACATCTTTACTTAATTATCTTCTTAGTTTCACTCAGTGTCGATGAGCCAATAAATGTGATTCGGTCTGTTTGAACAAAAACCATCTCTAAACCCACACCTTGGCCAACTCAATAGTCACACATTGCAGACAGCAAAGAGACGGCAAAAGGGTCAGCTGACCTGATTTCAGGGTCCAGCTGATCTGGTTCTGAGGGTCCAGCTGATCTGATTTCAGGGTCTAGCTGATCTGATTTCAGAGTCCAGCTGATCTGGTTCTGAGGGTCCAGCTGATCTGATTTCAGGGTCCAGCTGATCTGATTTCAGAGTCCAGCTGATCTGGTTCTGAGGGTCCAGCTGATCTGATTTCAGAGTCTAGCTGATCTGGTTCTGAGGGTCCAGCTGATCTGATTTCAGAGTCTAGCTGATCTGGTTCTGAGGGTCCAGCTGATCTGATTTCAGGGTCCAGCTGATCTGATTTCAGGGTCCAGCTGATCTGATTCCTGGGCACAGCTGACCTGAATCCCCTGATTGGGCACTGTGCCCATTGAAACTGAAGCAAACGCAGGTGTCAGTGCCTCCAGCAATATTTGAGTGTCTGTCATTTAAAGGAGGGAATACGGCCTCTCACATGGGCCAGAGAGAGAGAGGGAGGAGAGAGGGGGGGAGAGAGCAAGAGAGAGAGAGTGTGTGAGAGAGAGATCGACAGAGAGAAAGATCAAAACTATGATCTGTTCTTCTTTCTCTCCCTCCCTTCCTTATTTTTTGTCCCTCTTCCTCTTGTCAGAAGCAGCTGTCAGCTGGGGGTGTGTGTGTGTGGGGGGGGTGCCTTCCAGACTTTGGGTTTTTCAGGAGAGACAATGGGACCTGCAAGGTTTTGGGTTACTGTGACAGAAGGGCCCTGAAAAAAAAAGCCAGCTCACATTCTACTGCAGGTTTCACAAGCCTGCTGCACCTCTCCCCAACACACAGTCACCCCCTGTCTCTCTCTCTGTCTCTCTCCCTGTCTCCCTCCATTCCCCATTTCTCTCTCCCTCTGCCTCCCCGTCTCTTTCTCTTATTCTCTCTCCCTCTGTGTCCCCCTTCTCTATTTCTCTCTCTCTGTCCCACTTCTCCCTGTCTCTCACTCTCTCCCTCTGCCTCCTTCCCCATCTCTCTCTCTTTCTCTCTCTCCCTCTGTGTCCCCCTTCTCTCTCTCTCTCCCTCTGTCCCCCCTTCTCTCTGTCTCTCTTACATGCACACACAAACTAATGCAAGTTATGAAAATGCAGTATGTTTTTTACACTCTGCTTTGGTGACACTATTTATTCATCCAAAACCCACCGCGTTTTAAACAACACACCCTTTGATTTAGGCTCATGCTGCACCAGCCACTTGTTAAATGAGCTGTGAAGTGTTTCTGTTTTTGTGGGTAAAAAATCCCAAGTCACAGAGTCACTGAGTAAATACCAAGAGGGGGAAAGTCCAGGGGTCAGAAAGTAAAAGTCCTGCCGTGTCTTTCTTCCACCCATGAACTCAGGCCGCTGATTTAATTCAGTAGTTCTGCTTCCTGGCTGAAGGACTGTGCTGACTAACGCTGGGGAGGGAACAAAATCCCGGGGAGGACTTTTACTTTCTGAACCTGGATTTCCCACGTCAGGTAAGAACAGTCTGCAAAGTGGACGATGAAGCTTCAGAAATAACAAAGTGTTGGAGCCTACTTACCTGGACAAGGTGAGCAATGACTCCCTCTGCTGCCTAAAAATAGACACTGCAGCTTCACCTGCAATACTGAGGTAAAAGATTCACCACCTCCACGACCCGAGCAGCATGGTGCATTAATGAGCCATACTGCACTTCTTTTAATATTAATATCACTTATATGCCTGACTGACAGAAACCAAGAACTTCAAAAACACTTCAAAAACGGATGTGTCACTATAAGAACCGAGGGCACTCAATTAAAATCAAAACTTCATTCAGGAACTTGGAAAGACGCACATGAATGGTTATACGATACTGTGGCATGTTAATTAAATCGCTCAGGTTCAATAACCTACACGCCCCATGTGTTGTGGAACCTTACACCTGAATAAATATGCAACTCAGGTAGACGGAAGTGACTCCACTGTATCTGGGAGTGAGGTGTGCTGTAAATTAACTGCATGTCTGTAGGAACCCTGCAAGCAGGTTTCACACAAACCAGCCAGGTACAGGTGTACTGGGGACTGCACATCCGCCAGGACTGCAGACCCACAACACCCCCGCCCCCCATCGTTCATAAGGAGATGAAGAGGCCTACTGCACCCACGCAAACACACAAACACGTGCACACTCGCATATAAACACATGCGCACACACATACGCACACAGGAAATACTTGCTCGGTGTTTTACGAGAGTCGGTGGATGTTTTATTGTCTCCGAGTGAGTCACTGGACGGAGCCGTTGAGTAACGTGTAATTATATCATCCTGGGGAAGGCTAGCCTGTCACCGCTCCGCCCTGTTTCCAAGGAGCGGGGTCGGAAAGTTTGGGCGTCTCCGAGGGGAAAGGTGGGGGAGGCAGGGCGGGGGTCACAGAGGCACAAAATGGAGTCTAATTAAACCCATGGATCATAATGCCAAACCAGCGCAGTGTCGCCGCGGGCAAAGGCGTCTCTATGGCAGAAACCTTTACCATAAGACTATAATACTGAGACCTGATACGCGCGCTTTGTCACACAGGCGTGTCTCTCAAGGAAAAGCAGAGAATCGCAGGAGCTTCCCTCGTGCGAAGACGCGGGAACACACACCTAGTTAAAAGGTACCGCAAAAATAGAGAAAGAAACACAAACAAAAACACTAAATGATACATTCAGTCCCAGTTTATGGGTTACCATCTTAAACGCACCTGGTGCAAAGGAATGCAGTTAATTCTAAGACCCCGGCCGATGCTGAACTGCCGGTGTTTACCCCTAAACTCTAGTGTTTCCATAGCGACCCCTTTTCCACTTTAATGTGATTCTGTACGGTAAATAGTATTCTGGTTGAATTATTGTGCACTTAGCTTGAACAATGCTGCCACTAACTGCTAAAAAACGTTAATTGTCCGTAATAGCCAAGCTGTGTCACGGACACTAGCTACAGATGTTATTTCATTGCTATTGCTCCGCGGTTATATTTATTTTACGTTATCTTTTTTTCTCGCTAAACATTTCGTTTGCATAGAGAAACGCAGTTCGATTGAAGCGGTAAATTAAATGGCTACCGAAACACGGACTGGGTTTTGAGTTGTGAAACTGTACCTTGATTGCCCTTGGGCTGAGCGGAGAAATCTGAATCCTTTGCCACCGCACGGCGTTCCAATTACGGGCTATTAACTCGGCTTCCTGAGATACCGACCAGACGCCCCAGCCGGGGAGCTGAAACCGGGGGAACAGGAGTTGGGCGAGATCCTCGGAGCGCCGCCGTTTCTGTGAAGGGGTTTTATTCAACTGTCAGAAACGTGCAGGACCGACAACGACCTCTTTGTCACGTCCAAGGAAAGGAAAACACAATGCTAGGCTAGGAAAAACACGGTAGTTTAATACCCAGCGGACCCGGGGAACGTGCGCTTCGCGGTGGGTCCGCCAACGGTTCCGCGTGAGAGCTTGTACCCAGTCCGGGCGGCTAAATCTACGCTCTTCTGTGCTCCGCCTCCGCCACGAGACCAACGGTCACACACGTATGGGGTGCCGATTCTGGACAGACTTCTGAATGAATCGGCGCCCCAAACAAACGCAGTGGACCACCCTGCCACAGAGGCTTTATAGTATTAACCATTAACAGCTGAGCGCTCCCGCTGGATGTTTTCTCAACATGATCACGGGTGATATTGTTTTAAGTAGCTAATGTAGTGCAGCTACAAGCACTCAGTCACTTGAATATTATGAGAAATGTGATATGATGTAAAGCTCGTTTCCCAAGTTTTGGCGAACCCAATGACCTTGACCCTCTGGTTAAACCGTTGGTTACTGCTCAGCCATCAGGAGTATTTTATTACGTTGCCTATTATGCAGCTTAATAAAATAATACCACCCCTGATTCAACACGTCGCACATTGTGCAGGTCATGAGAAAGTTATGTAGATATCTAACCCATATCCTTAATCACACAAAAAAACTGTCAAGGCCACTTGAACATACACCAGATCAGAAATTATATGGAAAACCCCTAAGAAAGGAAACCAAGCTGTTAACTGGTGAACTGCAGAGTGAAAAAAACAGCAGATTCGTCATGCTTTCGAGGATAGTGATAAGCATGAATGAACTGGCCAATTCCAAAACTGGAAATCAAAACAATTTATCAGAGAGAAAGAGTCACTGACATCAGACCGAATCCCCTTAAGGCCCACTCTAGAAACTTGCAACAGGCCCCAACGGCTCCATCGCAGCGGTGAGCTCTGTGACCATGCTGCCCCCTGGTGTAAATATTGTGTTTTACAATCTGTGTAGAAAATCTGCAGGGCTCGAGGCGCTCCGTATCAGCTTACATCTGGCTTGTTCATCAGACGTGTTTGAATGGAAAAACTTTAAAAAAAAAAAAAACCTTTTACCTTAAAACGAATTCTAAGACTTACACATTCAGCTGAGGATGAGTATGAAAGAATCCCACGGCCACTCTCTGATTGCATACTGCTTCACTGATCAGCTGGGGCTGAATTACACCAAACTGATTTGATTGATTAACAGGTTAATCAGTAAGCAATGACATTTTTTTAAAACGTAGAGACACACTGTTCACAGATACAGTAACCGAGTACAGTAACCGAGAATCGGTACTCAATATTTGATTACAATTATTAAACCCCTAAAAAGCTTTGGCGCTATTTGGGGGATGTGTAGATCAGACAAACCACTTCGCCACAGACAGACGTAGCTTATTTGGAACTGACTAACCACCGACGTCTCCTCGTCAGAGATCATGTCATTGTGGTGAAAAAGTCGTAGCGACGGTTCGTGAAATAACCAGCAGGTGGAAGCATTACCTAGATTTTTTTTTTGAGTTTCATAAAAATATAATTACGCCAATCTCCTGCGCCCATATTTTAGGTTAATCATTACCGTGACTCCGTGGGACCAGGACGTATTGTATGTCCTCTGTGCTGTGGAATTAAATAAGTTATTCTGAAGTTGGGACAACCGGCCGGACTGTCAGGACGCACAGGGAAACGATTTCAAAATCATGATTCCCTGCACGCATAAACTGAGGATGGAATGACTAATGGAATCAAGAATATGAATCAGCGAACCGCATCTCCGACAGGATAACAGGTGATTCAGTAGGCTGGTCACTGTGACGCGCAGTGCAATACATTGCAATACAGCGCATTTAGCAGACGCTCTTATCCAGAGCGACCTCCGCACCTTCTGTGATGAGTAAACGGTCTTATCGTTTAACCAACTTTCCAACTTTTTACATAGTATCAATTTACACAGCTGGACATTAACTGTGGCAATTCAGGATAAGTACTTTGCGCAGGGGCACAACGACAGTGTCCTGCCTGGGAATCGACCCGGCCCAGTTCCCTAACCATAATACTCTGGTGTGCTTAATTACTGCTCACCTATCAGCACACCCGTTTCTCAGGTGGGGCGATAACAGTGTACAGAAACACAAGAAAACTTTTTAATATCCTACTTTTCATACAGACAGCTGGATACATTACTTAGATAGTTTAAAATGAATTATATTGGGAATTATAAGCATTATATGTTTCAAAAATCGAAATACCATGGCATGGTACGGAGTCCCCACTAGGTACGCTAGGCGAAAAAAAAAAAAACGTTTCGCAATCCCTGTGCGAAATTTTGCAATCCGTGCGCTCGGTTTTTGAGTGAGTTCACTCGGGGTCGCAATGCTCAATTCTAAATAAAGGGTTCATTCCAATAATGTCAGTCACGGAAGCATCATCATCATAGCTACAATTCACACTCGAGACAGCGTTTAAGGCAGCTGTGTGTAAGAATGCCGATGTCAGACAGTCGATATTTACTGATAGGGCCAGGATACGATACAGATCGGCCCCCAGCAGACACTGCTCGCGGGGGCTGTTTCAGCACATTCACGCGCTCGGGCGCAGTAGCCTCTGATACTCCCGCGGCAGTGAGTTTCTGACCACGCGCACTTCAGCTGCACCACTTTACCTGTGCAGACAGGGCGGATTCTGACTCACGCGCGTCTCACCGCGGGCTCCACTTCCTCAAAAAAAAAAAGAGAAAAGAATCAGGTACGCTTCGGCATTTGGAGAGAGACGGGTTTACATTAAGGTGGGTCTTAAGATGTGGTTAAATACTATTGTAACCTTTTTTATATAACTATTTTGAGTCTGTATACCATATCTCTGTGAAATATTCAAAGCTTTTTGTTCATGTGAACTTTTAACGCCTTGATGTAGCCTACTGTAACGTACATGCAGAGGGTCAGGTATTGCGATTGTTTACAACAGTGTGTCCGGGTGTTGTTGCCGTTTTCTTAAAGGTATAACCGACGCGACGGAAACTGCGGCGAAAAGGTACTGTTTCATATACTAAATGTTATTTATGTAATTCTTTTAAAATTACATAGCTCTAGTCCAAAGTATATGCGCATTAAGTTACTTTCCCAGCGTCGAACAATGGCTTTAATTACGGTTTGCTTTTTCACGCCTTTACATTGTACAAAAATAGTATTTAAGGAGAAAAAAAGCCAAAATATGGTTTTGCTGTAGATGTTGTATAATGACAAAGGCCCGTTGCGTTCGGTGGATTGGCTACTGAGACAACTTGACGTACAGCAATAGAGTTTGAATTTATATGACAGCAACGCATTGTTTGTACTTAAGCGTTTTAAAAGACGCGTAAAGGCGCAGCAAAGCAAAATGACTACACACGCAGGCTACTCTTATTTATAAATCGAGTATATTTCACTTGTCTTGGTTTTCCCTGAAATAGATAATTTGTTAACATTTTGAAGAGTTCACCCGTGGAATTCTATTTCTTCTTGAAACGTGTGTGGGCCAAGTTTCTGTAAAACAGGAGTTCCTCGCGAGTTATCCTGCACAAAATGGTGTTATGGTTTGGCGAGTGTGCCGCGGTGGGATCCATGGCGGCACCGCTCTGTCAGACGTCTGTAGTCGAGGGCGTGGATTCACGGCGTTTGTTAGCCCTGCAGGCCTGTATTTTGACAAACTTTAAAACTTCGTGCTCTCGAGCTATGCATACGTGCGGATGAAAACTTGAATTACTTGGAGGAATACATGTTAAATTCCTTAGCAATAATTTCAGCGAGGAAACTACTTCGTGTGCAAGTTCGTGGATTTAGGGAAATGATAAGCACACGATATCAATTATCACTGCACCCCGTCTGTGAAACCAATGAACATAAATTATGCTCAGCTGTGTGTCACTGAAAATTATAACATATCACGGTTTCTTGGCAATGTGCTGCGTGGTACCTGCAACTCCGACAAATCGAGCCCTGCACTACAGATCAGAACCTCATAATGTATTTACACTGATTAGTGCTGCAGAAATGCGTTTGGCGCACATCCTCTACACTACTTTACTCGCGTTTAGCCAATGCTAAGCGTAATCCAGAAGGTTCAGTATTCAGTTTTATTATTATTATTATTATTATTATTATTAATAATAACCTGTGTTTAGACCGTACGCGCGAGAGAGCAGGTATCCTGCATTGTTCACTTTGTGTGCCTGTGTTCAACAATGCTAAGCGCGAGGCAGCAGGTATTCAGGTAGGGACACTGATTTGCGCGGCTCATGTTCCTACACGCCCTGAATACCATTGTTGTGCTGCGATGTCTGTAGGCTTCGCAGTCCCTATCTGCTTTACTCTGGGTGTGAGTTTCCTTCTGTGGGGGGTGGGGGGCTTTCTTCTTTAGCTTTATAATTAGATGACCCACATGCTGAACAGCGGTGCTCGTAAACTGTAACAACAGGAAAGGCTCTGTAATGGTGGTTATTACACAGCATGCAGGTTATCTCATTTAACTTGCAAAAAGATGTCTGCTCTTTTTTTTTTTTTTACAAAAGCAAACTGTTACCAGCCGACACGTTCGAAGGATAAGCTTTTTTGATCCCACATGCAGTTGTGTGGAGAATCAATGGTTTGTTACATTTGGCAGTTTTTTTTCATTGGTGTAATGAGTTGACTTCAGTATTCAAGTGCAACGACAATACATTTAATTTAATTTATTTATTTTATTTTTTAATAAACCCGTTAAAACCTTGGAGCTTGACAAAGTATGTTTTAGAACTGGGGTGTGCTGCATAGTTAAATCCATGGCTGATCAATGATAAAAGTAACAGAACTGGCCTGAAAGGAGAGGAGCTTTATGACATCATAGTACCTGATCAAGACCTAGTTCCACTGTAGCCACACCCATTACAAGGGAACAGTGTGGTCACACCACAGATTTTAAAGACTGCCCAGATATTCAACTCCTGCTTTCATTCTATCCTCTCTGCTTACTTCCAAGAGGTTTACAAGATAGCAAGTTTCTGGTGCTGGATTACAGTGTGTAAAATGTACAGCCACAGTTGTTCTAGGACTTACTGTCAACCAATATATCACAGCGCCTATAACATAACACCGCATTAGCTCTGTGTCTCCTTTACACTGCACCACCAAACCAGGCCTGTTATCTCCCCTGATGTGTCAGTTCCGCCTGAGCTGGACGTGCGCGATGCTTAGCGGGTTCCTGTGCCCGGGTTGCAGGTGGAACCCTGCTTATTGTGCCCGTGTTGCAGGTGGGACCATGATTACGGCGGCGGAGTACGGGAAGACTTCGTGGGAGCTCACGGTGCACGTGGAGCAGAGGAGCGGGGAGGAGGGCATGAAGTTCAAGCTGCGGGTGGAGGGGAAGCTGCACATCGGCGGACTCATGCTCAAACTGGTGGAGAAAATCAGTGAGTCCGTCACGTAACCCCTTCCCCCCCCCGTTTCCCTTATTTCACTTTGGGTCCTCTTACAGAAATGTAATACACTGCAGTATATTGAACTTAAATATAAATGTAATAATATGTAATGTTAAGTATATTTCAAAGTAGTGTATATATATAGCCTAAAGCTGTATAAATGCACTACTATATATACATGACCAAACTGCATACAATCACATTCTAAACAGGAATAGAATCATCTAGAATGTGAATGTTTGCTGCAGCATTAAGATTTGCCTTCACTGGAATTAAGAGGCCTTGCCCAAACCATGAAAAACAGCCCCAGACCAAGGGGTGTCCAGATACCTGTGGTCATATAGTGTGAGTGTGTGTGTGTGCTTTACTGTGTGAGTGAGATACAGATTGGCCAGTCAGTGTGTAAAAGAAAGGGGACCTTGTTCAAACACACAGACACACCCATGTTTATCCTGTGTTCCAGCTCAAAGCTCTGGGCCAGGTAGCGTTGTTCATCTGTTCACCTGCTGACCAGTTCACCTGCGGCCTGCTGCCCCAGGTGGGGGAGGTGCAGCCCAAGGCCTGCAGTTTGTGCCCAAGCTCAGATAAGAGGCTTGGGCATATAATAATAGTAGTAGTTTAGAAGAGTGGTGAAACATGATCACAGTAATGTAACAATTAAATAATTGGTTATTTAGCCCGGTGCATGCTGGGATAGGCTTCAGCCCCCCCGCAACCCTGACCGGGAATAAGATAATGGATGGATGGATGGATGGGTGGGTTATTTAGTCATCAAAATAACTTACTGATTCCATACACTGGAACACTATTCTCTATTTCCTGTTGAGTCACAGTTTGTCCTAAATTGAGGGTGCAGGCTAACAGGCCCTGGGATGGGTGCTAGCTACACTGTTTCCAACCACCGACCACCAATCAAAAGACTTTGTTCTGCACAGCAAGCACTGTCATTGGTCCACGTCACTGATGACACAAGATGGCCCCAGCCATTAAGACGCTGGGGTTCACAGAGCCACACTTACTCCATCAGTAGGAGGAGGTGCCCCACCCTGTCTGAATTCCCCTCTGGACCTGTAATCTTTCTGTCTCCCGCCCCCTCCTGCACAAAACCTGCATCTGCCAGAGACATGTTTAAATTACAGCAGCAAGCTGGGCTGTAAAGCTGGGCAGTAAAGGCTGTCTAATGTGCCCATTCAGCATGGGGCCTCTTCCTTTCCCCCATTAGACGGGATTTAATGTGCCCGTGAGCTGCGTGTGTTTCCACCCAAACTGCTGCGTGTCGAATTCCACTCCCCCGGGACCTCCGGCCTCCCTGAGGGGAGAGGGGGGGAGTGGGAGGGGGGTGTCAGTGCTCGGGCTGTGGGCCTCTCTGTGGAAATGTTCACATCTTTTCTCCGGGAGAATGTTTTTGATGTGTGTGACTTTGTGAGCAGTCAACAAGGCTAGCCCGTAAAAAACGTTAGGGGCCACACACTCTTTTGGTTTCATTCTTGGGTACAATCGTGAGATGAGCCTCTTTATTGCACTCTTAATTGCACACACACACTCACTCCCATTGACAAGTAAAGTGATTCAACTTGCATACTCAGTAGTAGACAAGTAAGCTGTTTTGGACATGGCCCAGGATGCATTGAATTACCTTCATCCTGAATTACCTTTGGCACCAGGGATAAATAGGCGTGTGACAGTCTGCTGTAACCCCATTTTGAATCTGAGGAGAATAAGGAAGTACAGAGGAAGCGCGGGTGCTGATTGGCCACTTTGTGTGCAGAGGCTCCCCAGGATTGGTCGGATTATGCGCTGTGGTGGGAGCAGAAGAACTGCTGGCTGCTGAAGACCCACTGGACGCTGGATAAGTATGGGGTCCAGGCCGACGCCACCCTGTACTACACCCCCCAGCACAAGCCCCTGTGCCTGCAGCTGCCCAACATGAAGACCATCAAGCTGAGCGTCAGCTACTCTGCCGTGGTCTTCAAAACTGTGGCCGACGTCTGCAGGGTTCTGAGTGAGTACTGAACACCACAACACAGCGTTACACAGCTCTGAGTGAGTACTGAACACCGCAACACTGAGTTACACAGCTCTGAGTGAGTACTGAACACCGCAACACAGCGTTACACAGCTCTGAGTGAGTACTGAACACCGCAACACTGAGTTACACAGCTCTGAGTGAATACTGAACACCGCAACACAGCATTACACAGCTCTGAGTAAGTACTGAACACCGCAACACAGCGTTACACAGCTCTGAGTAAGTACTCAATAAGGGTGAGGTGAAATTTTAACTCAAAATCACAGTTAAAGTGAAAAGATATATAAGGAGGGCAAACTGTCAAACAAAACTATTTCAATCAGTAGCCCCTGGACTGAGCTGTGTGTGAAGCTCGGTCTGAAGGACACATCAGAGGGCGAGTTTCACTCTCCTGAACGGGCCCAGACATGCAAGGCTTCACTCACAGATGCTTTTCACTGAGCTCACCACTGTCCCATATCTTTCTGCTCTTTCCCAGAATGCCTTGCTGGTTTCCATAGGCATGAAGCGCATATGTTCAGCTACAGGCCTGTGGTGTTACGGTTTCCCTGTTTGGGTGACCAGCTCACCATTTTTAACAAGTTTAACTGATTTTTTCCCCCCCCAGACATCCGAAGGGCGGAGGAACTGTCCCTCCTGAGACCGCCCGACGACCCGTCCAAGAAGAAGAAGAAAAAAGACAAGAACAGAGACCAGGCCATGGAGGACATCCTGGACATGGACGCCATTGGGGGAATGTCAGGTGACACGCACGCGCGTGTGGGCTCACATGGGGGGAGGCATACAGGCACACACACACACACACACACATACATACACAAATACTGAAAACTCAGGTGACAAATTACTCACCTTCTTTCACTTTCACTTTTAAAACAGGTGCTGCACAGTTTAATTTTTAACTGAAGTGAAATATTTAATTCCTGCACTTTGGTCTGATATCGTAGTCTTTATATATATAACCTTCTTTATAGCTTTGTGCATTGTTGGTTGGTTGCGTTTTAAGAGATATAATGTTTAAATGTTTGATGAAACTCACTTTCTGGCTTATTGGCTGTGCTTAATGTACCTGCAATTCATTTCTTTAATTTCATGGTATTGTATGTCCTCCTATAGAGGTGCATCTATCAAATGAGTAAGTGTGTAAATAGCTGCTGATTGGCTGTGGATGCGTCTGACACGTGTGAAATAGCTGCTGATTGGCTGTGGATGCGTCTGACACGTGTGAAATAGCTGCTGATTGGCTGTGGATGCGTCTGACACGCGTGCTGTTTCCAGGCAGCCCCGGGCTCTACAGTAAGACCATGATCCCCACGTACGACCCGGAGAACGGGACGCCCGCCTCGGCCACCAGTCTGTGGTTTGGGGACAACCCCCTGACCACCAGCCAGCCCAACCTGCCCCCCGCTGAGCTGGCCAAGCTCTACCAGCCCCTCAGCCTCACGGACAAGACCGCTATCAACGCCGGGTGAGCCAATCAGCTCTCAGAGAGAGACACCAGCCAGTCAGCACTTAGAGAGAGACACTAGCCAATCAGCTCTTAGAGAAAGACACTAGCCAATCAGCTCTTAGAGAGAGACACCAGCCAGTCAGCTCTCAGAGAGAGACACCAGCCAGTCAGTTCTTAGAGAGAGAGACTAGCCAATCAACTCTTAGAGAGAGACACTAGCCAATCAGCTCTTAGTGAGAGACACTACACAATCAGCTCTTCGTGAGGGAGACTAACCAACCGGCTCTTAGAGAGAGACGCCAGCCAATCAGCACTTAGTTAGACTCCAGCCAATCAACTCTTAATGAGGGGAATGGGCCAGTTACATGGTTAAGTGGAATCTGTGGTCACAGTAGCATGTCATGTGACAGGAAGCTGTGGTCACAGGAGAATGTCATGTGACAGGAAGTCGTGGTAACAGGAGCATGTCATGTGACAGAAAGTCAAGAGCACTGAAGCGTGTCATGTGACAGGATGTTGTATTTCGCAGGTGGCTGGATTCATCGCGATCCTTAATGGAACAAGGCATCCAGGAGGAGGAAAAACTGCTACTGCGATTCAAGTACCACTGCTTCTTTGACCTCAACCCAAAAGTGAGGGACCACTCCTCTGCTCATTATCCATTACCATACTCATTATCCTCATCCATACTCACCATCCACAACCCTACTCATTATCCCCAACTATATTAATTCATTGTCCCCAACTGTATTCATTATCAACCAATGTATTCATGATCCACAGCCTTACTTAATGTCTTACACAGCCAGTCACAGTGAAAAAGGCAGCACATTGTACCTGGGAGAGACAATGAAAGCAACCATGCTGTGGTGTGTTTGAGCGGGAGTAAATCCTGTTCTCTTTCTCTCCCTCTCTCTATGTCTCTCTACCCTCTCTCCCTCTCTCTTTGCCTCCCTCTCTCTCCCCCCCCCCCCCCCCAGTATGACGCGGTGCGGATAAACCAGCTGTATGAGCAGGCGCGCTGGACTGTGCTCCTGGAGGAGGTGGACTGCACAGAGGAGGAGATGCTGATGTTCGCGTCCCTCCAGGTACCGACCCCAGAACCTCCTGGAAAATCAGGGTAAACCCTGCAGACGGGGTGCCCCCTCCAAGACTGGAGTTAAACCTGCAGACGCTGCGGCCCTCCAGGACTGGAGTTAAACCTGCAGACACTGCGGCCCTCCAGGACTGGAGTTAAACCCGCAGGCACTGCGGCCCTCCAGGACTGGAGTTAAACCCGCAGACACTGCGGCCCTCCAGGACTGGAGTTAAACCGGCAGACGCTGCGGCCCTCCAGGACTGGAGTTAAATCTGCAGACGTGCAGTTGCTGTAGCCGTGAGCCCTGTGTTTGGCAGTAGAAGGGGTTTTACCTGCCCTGCTCTGGGTGGGGAGAGTAATATGTGTCCCTGCAGGAGCAGGATTTTCGCTCTACTGTAGAACCGGTTTGGTCTCTCCCTCCGGCAGAAAGGAGTCAGGACAGGCGCTGACACGCGGATCGCTTCACCAGAGCAGAGCAGCCCTCGCATCTCACACACTCACCCCTGAACTGCTCACACACTCACCCCTGAACTGCTCACACACTCACCCCTGAACCTCTCACACACTCACCCCTGAATCGCTCACATACTCACCCCTGAATCGCTCACACATTCACACACTCACCCCTGAACTGCTCACACACTCACCCCTGAACCTCTCACACACTCACCCCTGAATCGCTCACATACTCACCCCTGAATCGCTCACACATTCACACACTCACCCCTGAACCGCTCACACACTCATCCCTGAACCTCTCACACACTCATCCCTGAATCACTCACATACTCACCCCTGAACCTCTCACACACTCACCCCTGAATCGCTCACATACTCACCCCTGAATCGCTCACACATTCACACACTCACCCCTGAACCGCTCACACACTCATCCCTGATCCTCTCACACACTCATCCCTGAATCACTCAAATACTCACCCCTGAACCGCTGACACTCACCCTGAACCGCTCACACACTCACCCCTGAACCGCTGACACACTCACCCCTGAACCGCTCACATATTCACAAACTCACCCCTGAACCTCTCACACACTCACCCCTGAATACACACTCACCCCTGAACCGCTGACACACTCACCCCTGAACCGCTCACACATTCACACACTCATCCCTGAACCACTCACACATTCACACACTCACCCCTGAACCTCTCCCTCACTCACCCTGAAGCCTGGATTTAGTTGAAAACTGGTTCTGATGAATGAATGAATGGAGCGGCAGTATGTGCTGTTTGTGAGTTTGCGGGTTCATGGTGTGCACGCGCTCTGTTTATTTCAGTACCACATCTGTAAGCTGACCATGTCGTCCGAACCGCTGGACTACTCCAACGAGCCGGACATCGACGAGGTGGAAGCGGCGCTCTCCAACCTGGAAGTGACTCTGGAGGGAGGAAACACAGACAGAATGCTGGTATGAGCGGCAACGTATATGCAGCATTTGTTTATCATCTATTTGATTATTATAGTGCCGTATCACTTGATTGGATGCAACTCACTAAAGGAGAAAAATAGTCTAATAATGTAGTCATGTATTTGAAAATACTCTTGCCATTTTGCCCTATAACACAAAAACTAAGTAGGATGTTAGTAATATATTATTAGTGTAATGTTTGTGCATGTAAGCTAGCCGGCTTGGTTTAATGTAGACGCAGCTCTGCATTGTTAGAGAAGCTGTGTGTCTATGTGCTGCTGGGAGTCCAGATCATTGTTGCTTTGAGAAGAAAACTTTTGCCCTGCGCACACCACAGGTATAAGCTGTTGATTGGCCGGCTCCATGCATGATGTCATGAGAGCAGGAAACCTGACTCCGCTTTTATTCTCTTTGTAGGAAGATATTACAGACATTCCAAAGCTGACCGACACCCTGAAGCTGTTCAGGTGAGCTTTGAGTTAGCCCGACGGCTAACCCTGAGTCCTGCAGTAGCTTAGCATTGCTCAGGGAAACGCATATGCAAAGTGCTAGAGCAGTTAGCCCGCTTTAATAATCTCTAGTTATCGACAGGTTCTCACTCAGCATATGATTTAGTGATTGAGCACTATGGTGCTTTGATATTAACATTTTCATATTTTGCTTCTTCTGTGTTTGCAATTTGGAAAATAGAATATGGAATATCATGGAATAATGCGTCGGTATCTTGTAATGTTACGCAAGTGTTCCAAAGTTACCGCTGCCTGCCAAACAAATCAATGCATGCAAATACATGCAGATGGCAACAACATCCACAATAACAATTATATCAGCAATCGCCATGGTAACAATCACCAGCGTAGCTGTGGCAGTGATGTTTGGAAATGAGATGAATATTAAAATGAGACTCTGGGCTTACTTATTTCCACCAGTCACATAAATCCACTGAAAGCCATTGCTACAAGTTCTCCTGACCAAAATGCAGAATGCTTATAGCACCATCTAGAGGCTCAGAGGAGAAACACATCCCCATATTTCTATTCCTTCACTTCACTGAGAGAGCAGAGTGGATTTCCATAGGCCACGTCTAAGCCAATGAAGTTATGAACGGTGTGCTATCTTGGCCAGGTCTCCCTCGAAAAAGAGATTTTAATCTCAAGGGATTTCCTGCTTAAATAAAGGTTAAAAATTTAAAAATTAAAAATTAAACCCCCCTCTTGACTTGTCTTTCTGTTGCAGGCCCAAGAAGCTGACCCTTCGGCCCTATAAGGAGTACTGGTTCATTTTTAAAGACACCACGATCTCCTATTACAAGAACAAGGAGGCGGCCAGCGGGGAGCCCATTGAGCAGTTTCATTTAAGAGGTCATAACCGGAGTTCCACGCGTCAATTCATAACGCACTCAGTGTTTAGAGTCGCCATGGCGATTCTAACGGTTTTTTTTTACCGGCTCTCGCAGGGTGTGAGGTCGTTCCCGACGTAAA
Source organism: Anguilla rostrata (assembly GCF_018555375.3). Lineage (NCBI taxonomy): Eukaryota > Metazoa > Chordata > Actinopteri > Anguilliformes > Anguillidae > Anguilla > Anguilla rostrata. The sequence continues at coordinate 56,139,834 of NC_057938.1, read as the reverse complement.
TGTGTCGGACAGGAAGTTCGGAATCAAACTCCTGCTCCCGGTGGCGGACGGCATGAACGAGGTGTACCTGCGCTGCGAAAACGTAAGGCTCGCCTCACCTGAGACGTCTCTGATTGGCTCTGCCTCCTGGCTGAAAGATTGTGCAAATTAGCAAAACAAGGTGATTGGAACAAAACACTGGTGGGAGGACTTGTACCTTCTGAACCTGGATTTTCCACCTCTGGATATATTGCGCTTGGGAGCATTAAACTATGTGTGTCACATCTGTCCTTTGACCATATAAGGTCACTGGAGGTTGAGGTGGGGGGTTGATATAGTAAACTCTATGGTACTTTTCTGGTCGCCATGAAGGAGACGCAGTATGCGAAGTGGAAAGCTGCCTGCATCCTGGCCTCCAAGGGCAAGACGATGGCCTACAGCTCCTACCGCACGGAGGTGCGCAACATCCAGGCCTTCCTGCAGATGAAGAGTCTGGCGCCCTCTTCTGGCCAGGCCACGCCGGACCTGGACTCCATGGAGATGAACGCCGAGTGCTTCGTCTCACCGCGATACGTCAAGAAATACAAGACCAAGCAGGTGAGCGGGAGTACGCCGCACGTAGCACGTCTGTGCACCTGTGCGTGAATCACCTGCTCACCTGTGTCTCTCCTGCTTACCTGTGACTCACCCTTTCCCCTAGCACCTCTTCCCTCTCATTAAACTGCTGCATTGTCATTGGCTAACTCTTTGTGCTTTGTAGGGAGCCGCCTGTTCATTGGCTAACTCTGGGGCGCTGCCTGCTCATTGGCTAACTCTCTGTGCTTTTGTTGGGTGCTGCATTGTCATTGGCTAACTCTTTGTGCTTTTGTTGGGTGCTGCATTGTCGTTGGCTAACTCTCTGTGCTTTTGCTGTTCTGTCCCAGTTGACGGGTCGGATTCTGGAAGCGCATCAGAACATCGCCCAGCTGTCCCTGATGGAGGCGAAGATGAGGTTCATACAGGCCTGGCAGTCCCTTCCCGAGTTTGGAGTCAGCTACTACATCGTCAGGTGACTGCCGACAGCCTTTTTTTTATCAGACGATGGTTTTGACGATCACTGCAGTTTGTTTGATCTCTAGTCCGGACGTGAGTAGTGAGGGCTGCGTCTGTTTCTGGCCTTTCCTTACAGTAATTAGCCCTAGAATTTCCACCACCTGACATTTTAGCTACATTTCTTGATAACCACATGAATGACAGCTGAAGACTGTTCTTGTGTCCTTATATGAACCGTTTCACTGTGATCTAATCTCTGAGTGAACCAGTTGGTGTATGTAGCCAGTTAGCTCATTTAGCCAGGGTAATGGTGGTAATAGAAACGTGCAACACCCTGGCCCCCAGGGACATGAATTGCCCCACACCTGCTCTGGTCCATACGTTTAGGCTGTGATGTCTGCTTGTGTGCCTGTCTGTGTGTCTCAGGTTCAGGGGGAGTAAGAAGGATGAGATTTTGGGGGTCTCCCATAACCGACTGATCCGCATCGACATGTCCACTGGCCTGCCCCTCACCACCTGGAGGTTCTCCAACATGAAGCAGTGGAACGTCAACTGGGAGATCCGACAGGTGAGCGCCTCCTTCCCCTCACCTGCACACACCTTTACTCGCCTCCGGATCTGCACTTCCCACATTCACGTGCCTAAAAGTGCAGTTCAGGTCAGAGCTGCATCAACAGAGGAGACGAGACTGGTGAATTTTCATTTTAGAAAAATGTCTTAGAATGTTACTGACTGAACCCCCCAAATAGTCGTGGGTACAAGGCTGATTAATGTTGCGTCCATATTTACTACCCATAAAGGATCAGTGCTTTGTACTCATTGATTTACCAATGTCAAAAAATTTTTTTGCCTAATCGACATCAAATTGACCTTTATGACCAATGCTGATTAGACGCCTGAACCGACATCAAAATGTTTTTGGCGGGAACAGACAGCCAGTTGTAATGAAACGGTTATTTCCCTAAGTGAGCGATGAGCTGGCTGAATCGATCGGTTTCACCTTCGACCTTTCCGGACTCAAACTCCGGTTTCTCACGGGCGATTTCTCCCCCCCCCTCCGTGCCGCTTCGTTTCCAGGTGGCCATCGAGTTCGACCAGAACGTCTCGGTGGCCTTCTCCTGCCAGAGCTGCGACTGCAAGGTGGTGCACGAGTACATCGGCGGCTACATCTTCCTCTCCACCCGCTCCAAGGACCAGAACGAGTCTCTCGACGAGGAGCTCTTCCACAAGCTCACCGGCGGCCAAGAGTGAGCCGGTCCGACTGCCCGGTCGGCTACGCCCCCCCCCAAATGCCAAGATGGCAGAATGTTCTGGTGGAACCAAGCAGCCAGGGCCTGTTGTAGTTCTACATTAGCTGATGTTGTCCCAAATATGTGCTTCTCTATCTGGGTCTTGTGAAGCCATTACGCAGAGCATGAGTTTGTGTACTGAGTTTTTTTTTTTTCTTTTTTTTTTTTTTTTTAAAGAGCATGTAGTCAGGCTTTGTAAATACAGGAAAAGGTTACAACATGTTTAATGATTAAATACCTGTGGACTTTCACAGCAGAATGTGCTACTAGTGGTAGATTGTATGAACATTTGACTGTCAGAATTCATGCTTATCTGGGTAGGGTCAGTGAGTATTTCATATCACAGGCACGTTCTATTCATGGTTTTTTATTGTTGGATTTTTCCTGACATTAATCATGTTATATTTGCAATAGTAAGTGAGTCTCTCAAGAGTTTGAGCCTTTCATCTTCCTAACTTTGGAAGAGCATTTAAATGGGAAAAAAGACAGTGTATGGAGCATTTACTTTTCTTGTTTACAAAAAAAAACCTGTAGAAGTTCTTTAAACTGAAACTCCCAATAAAATACTGGATATTTTTGTTGGAAAACAAATGTGTGTGTGTGGTAGTCATTGTTTGCATGCAAAATTTGCCAGTAATGCAATGTCAATGTCATCCACCAGAAGCTGCTGCATTGGTTTAATAGTTTTAGTAACAGATACACAGATTTCATACCTTTTCTCAATCAAGTTTAACTGTTCTAGTCGTACTTTACATGTAAGTAGTATTAAGCACTGAAAATTATTTTTATGGCGAGATTTCAATTCAATACCTAGTTAAATACCTCTTCTCTATCGCCAGTTTCAATACTCTCACAATCAGTGACGGCACTGAACTCCCTCCTATATGATGACAGCAGAAGTATATGCAAAAGCTGCAACACAGGCAACATTTTTTCGGCAGAAGCACTGGTCATTTTTTTTTTTTTTTTTTTTACAAATTGCGTAAATAACTACATAAACCTCTCCTATAAAGAACAATCAAATTTTTTGGACAGTTTTTGTCTAGTCCAAGCACTTATCGCATTAATACGTTTGTAATTTAGAAAATGCTGATGCTCCTGTCGTGTGTCTGCGATCATTTATTTTTCCTGCTACATATTGATATTCAGCACTCCACGCAATTGAGTAACGCACTCAACATATTCTACTATGATTGGTTAAGAAGCGAAGTGAGACAGAGATAAACCAATCATGGCTGACTGTTTTTGCCGAACGTCCCCTAACATCTGCAATCGATCGCTCTTCCTTATTTTCTAGGAAGTGCATACGCACGTGGGAAAAACTGGACGACACAAACGTCCATTTTAATTCGAAAAGTAGTTTAGCTGGCTAGCTAGCCAGGGGTTTTCGGTTCGAAAAGCAGTCAGTAGCCTTTAAACGCTCAACGTGTTAGCTAGCTTGCTAAATCACCTTGTTGGAATGGCGAATAATGTGGACGATTCGCCTGACGCACTGTGTACGATTGGAGAAGGCGACTGCGTGGTGCTGAAACGAGGAGACATTTTCAAAGCTGCGCAAATACAAAAGAATAGGTAAGTGTAGCTAAACAGTAGCATAACGGAGGGGACAAGTAGCTAGTAATCTCTTTGAGCTCAGTAGCCCCCTAGCATCCAGCTTTATGCATTGATACAGGGTGGAGAAATAAAAAGACGGCTGCTAGCAAGTTAAGGTGTACTGGATATGGATGTCATACTGATCAAATACCTATCGATAAAACGTTTTGTGATTTTATTACCTGTTGATTGGTTTATAATATTCTAACATGCAGGAAAGTCATTTTTGAAAAGCAGTGGTTCTTCCTTGATAATGCCGTCGGCGAGCTGTACGGGACCGCATTTGAAGTCGCTTCCGGCGGAACACTGCAGCCGAAAAAACCCAAACTTACAGAAAGCATCACAGGTAATGTCAGTCACCGACAACAAAAGTTGTTTATTTTAACATTCACGCGTGCACGTTATGTGTGTATCAGTCTTGCTGTGCCGGCAGCATCACGAGCTATCAGACTGTCGATGACGTAATCTGGCTGCCGAAGTTGTCAAATCATGGTTGCCCTTTAACGGCGAGATTTGACAGTGCCACGAAACCATTCATTTTGGAAAGCTCAGTCCAAAATTCACTGCAAAATCTGCTCGCACACTGCTAACCACCTAAAGTTGAAGCCTGCTAGTGTATCTGTAACATCGTGGTGACGTTACTCCAGGTTGAAGCCTGCTAGTGTAACCGTAACATCATGATGACGTCACTCCAGGTTGACGTTCTGTCTTGGACTGTGTTCTTCCCAGAGGTCAGAGAGGCTGGGACGGACAACAGGAACATCGTGGACGACGGGACGTCGCAGAAGCTCACCAGGGACGACATCGAGACGTTGAAGGGGCAGGGTCTGAAAGGGCAGGTCTGTTACTAATCCCCAAATCAGCTTTAAACCCTGTTCAGCTCTAACCTGAGGGCTCTAATCCCCAAACCAGCTTTAAACCCTGTTCAGCTCTAACCTGAGGGCATTAATCCCCAAATCAGCTTTAAACCCTGTTCAGCTCTAAACTGTGGGTATTAATCCCCAAATCAGCTTTAAACTTAATGGTTAACTAAAATGTATGTTTCCGTGAAGAAGTTATGAAATGTTTGAGTGGATCTGTGGCTCTGATCTGAGGTCTAGTATTGGTTTGGCACCTCCAGGACCAAGTTTTGTGTCCTGAATTTCGATTCCTAACCGATAAAGGAAGAACTCACCGAAAAACATATTTATTCTGTCCGCAGATGATAATGTTCTCACCCAGAGCATAAAATGGGAACTGTATCACGGTGCCAAATCGGAAGACTGGTTTTTGTCAAGCGTGACAGAATTTTAGCTTGTGAAAATAAGTCTGGCTTTTTTTTGCTTAGATTTCTGCCACAATAAAAAAGTAACAGCATGTGGATTTAACTAGTTTTGGTGTTTTTTCCCCCCGTCTAGCCGCACCTAAATGGTGCTGCTGCACTGTTATATTTGTTCCCTGCAGTGCTGCGTTGCCCCAATGCGCTGCAGTAAAATGGCAAACTGCCCCCTTTATCTGGGGAGTTTCGGCTGCAGATGCTTACGATGCTTAACCTGCATTGCCTCAGTAAAATATCCCGGTGTGCACATGGATTTGCCATGTAAATCTGGGAGCTGTGTCTGGATAAGAGCGTCTGATAAACGCCTGAAATGTAATGTTCATCATGCAGTCCTGTAGAGATTTAGAATGCAGTTTATGAGATGGATGGAGGTTATTAGTGAGCAGAGCAACTGCACGTACATAAACAGACGTCACAAACTGATTAATATGCATCATAAAAGAGCGTTGGCAGTGTCTGGGGCGTGCCCGTCCCCAAACTCTCCCAGCGCACACTTTACCTCACATCACACATTGACTGTTCCTCGCTGATATCGCATTTGGCGTATACGGGGCGCCACGGGAAAACCCGTGACTTAGAGCGGTCTAAATTCTTGGGATTTTACCCAGTGACTGTTGTGCTCTTCTCTCCCTCTCTCTGGTCTCTAGGACATCGTACAGCAGCTTGTGGAAAACAGCTCGAGCTTCAGGGATAAGACGGAGTTTGCGCAGGAGAAGTACATCAAAAAGAAGAAGAAAAAGTGAGTCCCTCCATGTTGACACGCTGCGTCAGTCTTTGTGGCCCGGGTCTTCCTACATGCTACACGCTACACACGTGTGATTCTGATAGGCAGCCAATGGTCTGTGCCTGTTTCTCATTGACTGCGTTTACATGCACCCAGGATTCCGGTTATTGCCGTTGTTTTGAACAAAACAACGTTCTGAATGAGCTGTTTCCATGGCTACTAGGAAATGAATGTTCTTTTAATATTCCCGTCTACATACGCCTGTGCATATTAAGCATGAAACGGCCATGTAACATTTCAACCTTTGTGATCTTCATTTGCTTCTCAAAAATGTTAGTTTCTCCCTCTGTCCAAAAATGAGAACTTAATCGAATTATGCTGCTTACATGTCCCATGTTTTATTCAGGATATTGCCTTGTTCGGAATAATATCAGAATATGAGTTTGCGTGTATGTCATTGTTAATGAGTGCTCGTGCCAAATAGAAAATATTATGAATATAGATTTTGATTTTTTGTTGTCTGGTGCTGCTGCAGGTATGAGAATACCGTGACGATCCTGAAGCCGTCCACGCGCATCCTGGCGCAGATGTATCACGGCCGCGAGCCTGGGAAAATATGGTAGGACCCGTTTAACGTGGCGGAGCTGGTTACCGACAGTTCACAGTTCACTGTGTGAGGTGGAGGTCGTGGTAAAAACAGGGTTCCCACACTCCTTGGAACTCCTTAAAGTTTGTCCGTGTTGTGATTGCCACTGTGAGAACATGGTGAGAACGCTGTGTATTAGCTGGGCTGTTTCCTCACCTGTGTGTTAGCTGGGCTGTTTCCTCACCTGTGTGTTAGCTGGGCTGTCTCCTCACCTGTGCGTTAGCTGGGCTGTCTCCTCACCTGTGTGTTAGCTGGGCTGTCTCCTCACCTGTGTGTTAGCTGGGCTGTTTCCTCACCTGTGTGTTAGCTGGGCTGTCTCCTCACCTGTGCGTTAGCTGGGCTGTCTCCTCACCTGTGTGTCCGCAGTCACCTGCGCTACGACAGCCTGGCCCAGATGCTGACGCTGGGGAACATCCATGCGGGGAGCAAGGTCATCGTGTTCGAGACGTGCGCCGGCCTGGTGCTGGGCGCGGTCATGGAGCGGATGGGAGGTGCGGGTTCGAACCCGGAGCACCGCCTGACTCAGTGCGGTCAAACCTGGGCCGTGATCAGGAGCTTAGTGTCCCGCTGCAGAATGTTGTTATTGTAGCACGCCTGACACCCACCCCAAAAAATATGAAATGACAGATTTGTGTTGGTTCTGACCCATCTCTGACAGGTTGTTTTTGTTCTAATGCGTGCGTGTGTGTGTGTGTGTGTGTGTGTGTGCGCGCTTGCGGCGTGTGCGTGCGTGTGTGTGTGTGTGCGTGTGTGTGTTGTGACCCCTCTCAGGTCACGGCTCGGTCATACAGATGTACCCGGGCGGGGGGCCAGTCCGCGCCGCCACAGATAGCTTCGGTTTCCCCAAGCACTTCCTGCACACGCTACACGACTTCCCCCTCTGCAAGGTGCAGCCCCTGCTGGCTGGCCAGCTCTCACTGGACGCCCAGGAACCTGACGCCCCGCCCCAGCCCAATCCCGAGGGGCGGAGCCAGGAGTCAGGGGGCGGGGACTCCACCGTTGAGAAAATGGAGTCTGAGATGGAGAGGGAGACTGACGACAGGGAGAAACGCAGGGAAGATAAAGTATGTTCTATCTCTCTACTTCTCTCCTTCTGTCTGTCTCCTTTTCTCTCTCTCCCTCTTTCTCTCTCTGCTTCTTTCTTTCTCCTCCCCTCTCTTTCTGTTTCTGTCTGCCCCTCTCTCTCTCTCTCTCTCTCAGTTACTATCTTTCTTTCACGTTTCTCATCCTCTGCTGTTTCTCTCTCTGTCTAGCTGCAGAATCAGGACTGTGTGAAGGCCTCAGTAAATAATGTTGAGTTATGCTGTGCGCTGGTTAGTGCAGATGCATCCGTCTTCTCTAAGTGACGTTCATGCAGCAGTCTGGGCTTCAGGGTGACTAAATCTCCATCATTTACTGCACAGCGAAGAGGAGTGCCGAGTCATTGTCAATCTGCGAGACAAAGAGAGCGTCATTCTGCTAAATCCAGAGCGTAGCTCTGCTAAATCCAGGGCGTCATTCTGCTGAATCCAGAGCTTCCTTCTGCTGAATCCAGAGCGTAGCTCTGCTAAATCCAGAGCGTCATTCTGCTGAATCCAGAGCGTAGCTCTGCTAAATCCAGAGCGTCATTCTGCTAAATCCAGAGCGTCATTCTGCTGAATCCAGAGCATCCACCTTGCTAAATACTGTGTGGCATTCCTGATTCCATTCATCTGATTTGGGTCTGAAGTGTGCTTGCGTGAACACTTGAAGAATTAGGCTCCAAGTGAAAGCTTGCACGTGCTCAGTCATGTTGAGAGGAGGGGGATGAACTGGAAGTACAAAGTGATAAAGCACTTACTGTGCTGCATGTTTTTAAATGACCAAATGGCTCAGTGTTGTTAGTAGATTGTGCGTGTGCGTATGCGTGTGTGTGTTTAGCTGGGCGGAGCCACATTCTCACTGTAATAATGCGTTCTTCAGGCTCAGGAGAGGAAGATGAAGAACGAAGAGAAGAGGAAGAAGCAGTTGGCTGTTGCTGCTTTGTTGCAGCCCCGGAATGCCGATGGGTCAGTCTGCATTTTCCGAACTTGTTGTCTTTATTGCAGTGCCTGATTGTGCCACTTGGGGGCAGCAGAAGCGTATGGAGATTTAGACATGGAGAAGAAGGAGAGGTTGAATATGTGGATTTGTACTGATCTGTGTTTGGGAGGCAGGGGAGGTAATTGCACTAATATAATTACACAGCAGCTAATGGGAGCAAGGACTAGAGCACAGGGGGGAGGAGTTACGGGGGGGTTTGGGGGGGGGGGGTTCAGACCGCAGCAGGTGGGGTTATTGGCCAGCAGATAAAACATTTGGGATGCTGGGCCTGACGGGGAAATATCATGTGACCTCCAGTGTGAAAGCGGTGTATTGATGCAGTGTTCTGTGTTTGCGCCCCCTTCAGCTTGGTGATCGCCAGTCGGCTCCACCCCTGTCCCGTGCTGCTGGCTCTGCTGAAATTCATGGCCCCGTCCCGCCCCTTCGTGGTGTACTCTCAGTACAGAGAGGTGATTGGCTTAAGGGTTGTTATTGGGCTCTGATTGGCTGTATGGGTTACTGAGCTGTGAATGTCTTGGTACTGATCTCTCTCTCTCTCTCTCTCTCTCTCTAGCCGCTAATTGAGTGCTACACTAAGCTCAGGGAACAAGGCGGTACCATTAATCTTCAACTCACCGAGACCTGGCTCCGTCACTACCAGGTAAATTCTGCCTCTACTAGATAAACTTTGTTACTGCCAGGAAAAGTCTGTTACTATTACTACCAGTTAAACTCCATCTCTAGCAGGTAAATTTGCTTACTACCAGGTAAAGTCAGTTACTATCTGATAAACCACCTCTGCCTCCATACCTGAGCCTCTGATTGCAATGCTGGGAGTTGAGGGGGTAGGGTAGTTGTCTGGCCAGGAGGGGGCGCTGTGATTAGCTTATAGTATTATCGTTAACGGGTATGTTCAGCTGACTGTTTGGTACAAAGCTGAACCTCATAAACACACTGAAGCCTGATGCAAAAAAAATAAATAAATACAGGGAAAATCTGTAGAGAGAGAGCAACAATTAACACAGTATTTACTGTTGTTTAAGCAGGTGAATTATTTAGAATGCTCACTGTTTGTACATAACTACCTGTCTAAGAGGCGTAAAAGCTTGCAGAGACGCTGAGGCTAAGTGGGCTGATTGGGCCATTCAGATGCTCTTATGAGTGCGGGGGCCAATGGGAGTGGTGCAGAGACATTGAACTTTGACCCTGTCCGCTCTTGGGCTGCCTTTTAGGTTCTGCCCAACAGGACTCACCCGGTGCTGCTGATGAGCGGGGGAGGGGGGTACATCCTGTCAGGGACCACCGTCATGGCTGGCCCACCCAAGCCGACCCCCCCACAGAGTGCCGAAGAGCCCTCCCCAAAAAGGATCAAATTGCAGGAAGCGGATGGCTGACGTCGGTGTTGGGACACCCTATATATATATATATGTATTTTTTTTTTGTAGTTTTAATTTTTATTCCTGTCCAATGGAGTGAACCAAATCCTTTTTTTGCTGTTTTTTGTGCGTTGACGGGAATGCCACAGAGCCTGTTTCGCCAAAGCTGCGTCTAAAGTAACGTTTCAAAAAGTCCAGTGCAATGTTGAAATATTGGATCCGTTTTTTTTTTCCTTCGCGGGAAGTGGCAAGCGATGGACACGTGGATTTAGGCTACGGCAGGCTTGCACAGCGTGTCTCTGATCTCCCTGTGTATAGACTTTTCAATAAAGTACGTTGTGGAAACGTGCCATTTTTGAAGGCCCTTATTTTGTGGAGCTATCATTGCACGTGTCTGACTTCTGCGAATGCACCTGTGACATCACAAAGTCTGATAACTGAGGTTTAATCAGTGAATGTAAAGTATAATCATTAAATGCTGAGACTATTATGCCTCCTAATTTTTATGTAACAAAAAAGAAGAATTCAGAATATGTGTGCCTCCCTTCACACATGGGAATGCTATGGTATTTAGGGTAATGCATAAATTAGGGAAACTAGATCATGATTAACAAAATATTCTTCAACTCAAGAGTATGAGAGTATTTCGTTGCACGTATTCCTGACAACTAAATAATCGGACAGTCAGGCTTAAGAACTAAACTACCTGGGTATTAGAACATTTTTAAATGGGAGAAACAAAAACACGGGATAAAAAAATGTAATGAATAAAAAGAATGGATATTATATATAACGTGAATACATTAAGCTGCATTTTTCGTGATTAATTAGTGAAGTGGGGTTTTGGATGTCAGCTATGGCGTTTAATTGTGCTTATGTAATGTTTTACACCCCAAAATGTGATCGTGAAATTGTTTACTATGAACTATGGAGCTGCACTTCCTGTCGCGTTCCGAACGTAAAAAGGTTGGAAAGCGAGCGCGTGCAATCATTTGGCACGCGGGGCTTCAGGTGTGAGCGCCCTAACAGGCAACGGAAAAAGAGGCGTCGCTTTCAGTTACGTTATGTAGCCAACTAGTTTTCAGGTAAATATTTAAAAATGTGAACGTTGAACGTTATTTAAAATAACGCTCAGATACTATAATTGAAACTTAAAACGTTGTGGACTAATAGAAGTCTGTAAACCGTATTTTAATAACCGTCCTTGTTGGAATGTCGTTTTAACGGTGACCTAGAAATCGCGTCGTCCAGGAAGTCGTTCATAATGAGGTAGGCCTGTGTGGACCTGGGGATTTCGTTCTGACTATGGTGGCTGTGTGTTCGACTCGTATAATCATGATGGCGCCCATTAAAAAAGCATCTGACAGAAATCTTGTAAGGTGTTTTATAGATAGCTGTGGGCAATGGGCATAGGTCCACATCTTTCTTGAACTCAAGTAGGCTAACATCGTTTTATTTACGTTACAGTCGGTCAGTCCTATGTTAATTAATTTACCTTCATTACTGACTGTGGGCTACGTGTCTTACTGAAGAAATTCACCAAATGAAGGATTCTGTTATTTGTTGTATGTTTCAGAAGTACTTAATGCTAAGTGGCGCACTGGATTGCGTGAAAAGCATTATTCTCAGAGGGTGAGTATTTTTGGTCCCAGAATAATTCATAATCTTTATTGATGCAATGGCAACTGCCAGAAAAGAAACAATGACCTGTTAAGAACACAGACAATCATTCAAATGTTCAACGCATAAGCAAAACACTTGTTTTTCCATATAGGTTTCTATGTAGTTCTAAATGATTCCCATGCCAGTGTGTGTGCGTCTGTTTGTGTGTGTGTGTGTAACTTTTTAAATGTTTTTAATTCAATGGCACAAATACAAATGTTTACTCCAGTGCATCAGGAACAATGCTATTTTTTTTCTTAAATACTCTTTTTAAAATAATGTTATTTTCAGCAGAAGAGCGGCCGCCCTGCATGTCAGACGGCGGCCATCGCCCGTCGCTCTCGTTACGCTGGCCGTAGAAGCCGTCGCTCTCCGTCACGTCCCCGCTCAGTCCTTCTGCGTCTCGTGGATCTTCTCCGCTATTTTCTGAAGCTCCACGTCCATGGCTGCCAGGTTCTCCAGCTCCTTCTCCTGCAGAGAAAACGGGGGGTGGGGAAAGAGTCGCTGTCATTTCGTCCGGCGGTCCGAACAGGGTGAAGTATCGCCTTGAAGCTGAATCCGCCTCTAATCGCGGCCCTTGTAGCGAGCGGCTCATCCCAAGGTCCAATGACCGGTACAGTAAAGCCTCTTTTTAAGTCATTTATACATTATACATGGACATTTCTGTCTGACATTTTGGGCCAAACCTCTTTTAATTGGGCTCCAATTAGTGCAGCTGCAGCATCGGAGACAGCACTGCACTGTAGCGTGCTCCTCTGGAAAACCGTAGGAAGAGATCAATTAGCCCCCTAGCCCTTATGTGCCTGTAGTGTAACATTGGGCTTAGCGTACTCAGCTCGGGGGACGCAGTCAGAAACTCGTATTTGGTCCCAGTGTGATCGTTACGGGGCATGGTGGGGGGGGGGGGGTTGGCGGTAAAGGCAATGCATCCTCCCACTCTAGAGCGGTGACAGCCGCCCGGTCACCGCGGAGCGCCTGCAGTGTAATTATGGGAAACTCGCGGCAAAGTATTCGCATGGGGGTGGGGGGCTAGTGGCAATTTCAGCCCGCTAACCGAGAGCAATTTTGCTCTCTGGAATTGACCACACATGCATATCAACACATTCTCACACACACAAATTGGCGGTTCTGTAGTTCTGTCTCGAGCTTTGATCCTGCGCAAAAATGTGCGATAAAATATATATTTTATATGCATCATGGGAGCCGTAACGCTGAGAATGTATGCTTCCATTCTTCCTGTTCTTTCAATTTTTTTCCCCCCCAAGTCTTCAAATCTTAAATTGGCGGGAGAAAGGTCTTTATATCTGAAATCATTTGGGTTCGATTCGCTGAAATATCGCTGCCTCCTGCTGCAGATCCCTCATGCTCAGTTTTATACTTGAATTCAGCAAAATTAGTTTGGCCCGTGAGTTATGGCCCCAAGGCCCGCACAGAACATTGGTGTATTTACAGCCCAGTGTGTGTGCGCTCTGGGTTTCAGGCAGTGTTGAAGTTTCAGCTAGTTTACAGCTGGCAGCTGAAGAAATGTAATTCCTCCTGCAATATTTTCAACATGTTTCATAGCCTTGGAAGGACTGTGGGGTGAAGTTTGTACATCCCAGATGAAATTAACTCATGCATGTGTTTTAGAGCCCAGTGTGAGCACTGTGACTGCTGTTTGTCTCAACAGCATCTTTATGTTGACACCAAGGGTAGAAAGGATGGGGGAAGGCTATACCTTTCTAGTTTGCTTGCTTGTAATTTGTGATTCACAATGTTCAATTTTTCCGAAACCATTTCAGTTACATTGGATTGTTACGATCTGGCAAGATACACTGTTCCCCTTTACACTTGGCGTCAACATAAAGATGCTGTGGGTTTCTACTTATGTCTATAGGGTTACCTAGGACATCCTTGTGTGTTGTAGAGTGACGCCAAGGGCTTCTGACCAAGTGTCAATATGTGATGAGTTGGGAATCAAGCAGTAATGAAGAAAATGAAGATTTCCCTCTTTAAAAAAAAAAAAAACGAAAACGGATTAATTATTGGTGGGATTTTGTGTCCCCCCTCACGTTACCTCCTCCGGGGTGAGAGGCCTCTGGTGCAGAGTCCGCTTCTCCTCCTGTGGCTCCGACAGGCCGGCCAGCTCGGCCTTCTTGTAGTTGAGGAGTTTGGCGAGCTGGTCCATCTGGCTGGCGGAGTACGGCCGCTTCTCCGGCGGGCGGTGGGCTGGCCGCTCACTCCACCAGCTCCTCCTCTCCTCCTCCGCCTCCGGGGCCTCGCCCCTCAGGGCTCCGCCCCCCAGGGCCGCGCGTTTCCACCAGGCCGGGTGGTAGTAGCCGCGGTACTCCCAGGGAGACCTCTTCTCCATCGCCTCCTCCTCCTCCTCGCTGAGGAGGTGCCCCTCTTCTTCGCTCCTCTTCTTGGCCAGCAGGTACCTCATCGCTGCCTCTTTCTCCGCTTCCTCCTCTTCGTCGTCCTCATTTCGGCGAGGTTCGTCTTCTTTGTCGAGGTGCCTCTTCTCTTCCTCCTCTTCCTCCTCGTGTCTCTTCTTTGATGGGCGGTGCCTCTGCTCTGGCCCTTCCTCCTCGTCCTCCTCCTCCATGCCGTGCCGCTTGAGGACCTCCTCAAAGATTTCGGCTGGATGGTGTCTCTTATTCTCCGCGTGGCCTAGTCTGACCCTCTCGTCCTCCTCGCCCTCATCTGATTGGCTCCTCTTCTCCTCCTCCCAGGATTCCCCACTGCGGCGGTGCTTTTTGTGGTGGTATCTGTGCGTGGGCTTCCAGATGCGCTTGTCTCTCTCTTCACTCTCCTCGGAGAACTCTGACCTTTTCTCTTTAGAGCTCAGCTCCTCCAGTTCTTCGTCCGACTGGCCTCTGGTGTGCCGGTGCTTTTTGTGGTGGTACCTGTGAGTGGGTTTCCAGATCCGCTTCTCCCTCTCCTCGCTTTCTTCTGATGATTCGGATCGCTTCTCTTCAGAGGTGATTTCTTCAGACTCCTCTTCCGAAGGTTCCCCGCTCCGCCGGTGCTTCTTGTGGTGGTATCTGTGTGTGGGCTTCCAGATGCGCTTCTCCCTCTCCTCACTTTCCTCCGGATATTCAGACCTCTTCTCTTTAGAGGCGAGCTCCTCCGACTCTTCGTCCGAGCCTCCGCTGCGCCGGTGCTTCTTGTGGTGGTATCTGTGTGTGGGTTTCCAGATGCGCTTCTCCCTGTCCTCGGCCTCCTCCTCAGACTCCGACCGCTTCTCCTCGGAGCTCACCTCCTCAGACTCTTCCTCCGATGGCTCTCCGTTGCGGCGATGCTTTTTGTGGTGGTACCTGTGAGTCGGTTTCCAGATGCGCTTCTCTTTCTCCTCGTCGGCGTCTGGCTCCTCCCTGGGGCTGTGGTCTGACGTGCCGTGGTGACTTCGCTTGGAGACGTCCTCCTCTTCTTCCTGCTCCTCCTCTTCCTCAGTGCCGTCTCCATGGTGACGTTTGTCCTCCAGATCTTGGCGCTTCTCCTCCATCGCCTTCAGGAGCTCCTTGATGTTCTCGGCATCCTCTTTGTTCAGGTCTCTGAGGCTGGGCTCCTCTTCACGACCTTTGACCTCCTCCTCCTCCTTGTTCTGGACCACCTCTTCATCATCGCTCTTCTTCACCGCGGCTTCGTGTTTCACGCCTGCGGGGGAGACAGGGGCCTGTTACTACGCAACAAAGGGATACACGCAATCGCAGCTGGCACAGAGCGTTCTCACATCGTTACTGGAATGTTTTGACAGTGTTATAACAGTGCTGCCACATGTTGGCGACATTGCGAGAACGTTTTGTGTTAGCTGGGTGACCGTAGCACCGCCACGGGAGGAGGGGGTTCAGTAAGCCGGGATAGCTGTATTTATTTGCTTAGCAGCGACCCCTACTGGTTGATCCAACACCCACAGTACCCTTGCGAAAGCTGCACATGAACCATCTTCCTCTGTCTCGTGTCTGTGTGAGCTCAGCTTGAAAGAGAGTGAAAAAGAGGACGCACTAAAATGAACGATGTCATTAAGAGCTCGGACACGCATCAGTCAGAGCTCGCCAGAGTGGTCCGCTAGCTGGCCTGGGCTGTGCCGCTCACTCCATATGTAACAGCCTGATGCAAAGTTACGTTTCCCTCTCCCCTGAAAGTGGACACTGTCGCTCACATGAAAACACTACATGCTTTAAACTTCATCTTAATGATGGCTTAAAAAGCATAAAAGATCACTTTTTAAAGTTGGATATTGCCTCTCGTACGGATTACTTAGTCTGTGGACATGCATTTGGGGGGATGTGAGTTCAGGAGTAGGAGAGGTAGGCATAAGTCATCGCTGTCACCTGACTTAACTCATTTCAGTCCAGAGAAAATATGAATGCATGCCTACTGATGACAGAAAACACTCAGATATTGGGCAGACACAGAGCTTCTTTACCTGCTGGAGCGAGTCCTATCCAGCGTCTTCCAGTCTGCACACCTCCAGATATTTATATGTCTGAAAAATGTCCTCCTCTCGCTGAAACTGTGCTGAGGAAATGGCCGGACTGCGCATCCCTGTGAGGTTGCTCTATTTGCTTCATTTTTTTTCCGGAAGGGAGATTCGTTCACTTTGTTTTTTACGACTGGAGATTTTATAGAGCGCAGCTCTCTTTCAACTGCTTTCCTCGTATATTAAATTTACACAGTATAAAAACTCCAGCGTTCATCCAGTTCTGCCAGAGTACACGTGAGTCCAGTAGGGAGCATATGTACGCTGTCTGAGTTGATTTGAACATTGAACATTTTTCTGCGTCCATAGCCTGTTTTTTTACTTGCACTCATCATTGTGTCCTTTATACATTTGGAGTCTCTCTACACGATTCCCCTTCTCTGGTCCTTTTCTTTATTGGGCTGAACGTGCTTACTGAAGGCCAGTCCCTCTACCGAAGGCTTCAGCTCACAGTAGGCACAGGTTTTCTGTGCCTGCAGTGAATCTGGCACATAGCGTATTGGAGGGCACACGATGTTGATTTTGTTAAAAAAAAAAAAAAAAATGAGTACACCTCTTGCAGAAATATATTTAGGATTTTGTGGTTTTCCCAGATAATATCTATGATTGGGAGATTTACCTTGCACTGCAGCTGATCTGGCTAACATGTTTATATGTTTGTTTTAGAATAAAAGTAGATCCATGTCAGATATTTATCCAACTCTTTATGAAAGAGTAATTTCATGTCCCGGGGGGAATGTGGTCCATGCTCGCCAGGTGCTCAGTAAACGAGATCTGTATCTGCGCATCGTGTCCCCGTTCAGTGCTCAGGGTCAGCGAGAAATCTTTAATAAT
Source organism: Anguilla rostrata (assembly GCF_018555375.3). Lineage (NCBI taxonomy): Eukaryota > Metazoa > Chordata > Actinopteri > Anguilliformes > Anguillidae > Anguilla > Anguilla rostrata. Next base: position 56,122,879 of record NC_057938.1, on the reverse strand, counting down.
CTTTTATACAAAATGTTTATGAACACGGCGTAGCACGACAGCTTCAACTGTTATGGGGAAGGGGGGCGGGTGGTGTTTTTCTCGGTGACAGATAATATATTGCACACTGGAAATGTTTTTTTTTTTCCTTTTAAATCACTTCAATTTACAATTAGTATTATTATTATTTTTTTTGCATGGTTCGTCTTTAACACTTAAAACGTGAATGTTTTTTAGGTAATGCAGTTACGCAGAGTTTTAAAAAAGTTTTATAGAAGTCGACAATGAAAATCTGCGTTAACAGGAATTTTAATGTGTGAAGAATTTTACCTCTGAACATATCACCAGTCTAATAGCGTGTTCGGAGAGTCTACATAGATTATTCAAACAGAATCGTGCTGTGATCCCAGAAAATGAACATCGCTTTACCTTATATTTTGTTACGGTCGTCAAGCTCACACAGGTTTTTAAAAACATTGTTTTATGAGCTCGCGCATGAATCTGCTGTCAAACTGTGCTCTAAAACATACCGAGCATCGCAGTTTAGTTCACTAGTGCAGCACTGCACCCAAAATCCGACGTATTATCCAGTAAACACCATTTATTCCCCGTGGAATGCAGCAGTCGTGATGTCTATAGCGCTGAGGAGATGAATTCATTTATCGACTGCTTTATGTCCAGATTTTCGTCGTTTCTATTGGCTGCAGCCCAAACTCTTATAATAAATATGCATACAATAAAATCGTCTCGGCGCTGTCAGAGGTAAATATTATAGAACCGTTTGAGTTGGCCTCAGTCACATTTCACTCCGGTGTCTCGCTAATAGGGAGTACGTGAATAAGACGCCTCGTCCCCTGGGTTCGGGTGAACGAGCAAAAAAGGCAACCATTTAGCACGTGCAAAAGACAACCAGTTTTTTTCAGCGGTTTCAAATGACAGCGTAGCAGCTTTGGCGTGAACGGAGTGGACCGAGGAGAAAATGCATTATAAATACGCCACTTTATAGCGCAAAAAAACATTAATATTAACAGCCACAGTGCTGAAAGGCCAGCGTATGTACCCGCGGATAGTCGGGACGAAGTTACGCCATAGCCTGCTTATGGGAATTGGGAACTTACCTGATTTTATGACGTCTCTGCATTCTGGATCCACAGGCGTCGCGTTTGGTTTGGAAAGTGCCTTGGACAGCACCTGGACAATGCAGCGCGTCACCTGAAATTGAACAGCGTGTCTTAATTTCCCTTCCACTTGTACAGGCTACTGCTGCTAGAATACAACGCAAGTTTCTTCTCAATTTCTTTTTTTCCCCCCGACATGCCTCTCAATTGTTATTGGTGTAAACACACGTACCGAGTCCTCCCTCTTCGATTCTGTTCCAGTGGGAAGGGACAGATTATCTGCAAATGCAAGAATATTTTTCAAAACAATGAACGGAACGAAATAAAGCGCGACCAGGTCCAAGCAAGGGCTCTGTAAAATTTTACGATTAGTGCCGCTACGGATCAAAGTCGACTGATTCTATCTCAGCATATTGGCTACTCAATACTAATAACTAATAGAGGGTCGCTTGGACAGTGTATTCAAAATATACTATGTCTTTAGACAGGGTGTAAAACTGTTTTGTCAATTGAAAGCTTCAGGTGGAAAACGAATAAAGAATCATTATACCGTTGGATTACATTTTTGCATGCGGAGTAAATCTGTCCAGTCTACATGATTTCCTTCCCTCCCGACGTTACCCTCACTTGAAGCTGCTGTCCACGGTTCTGAAAAGACAGGCTCCCTCCCCCTCTCCAAAACCTCATTATTTCCAAAAGCATGTTCCTACCTCCGACGAAAGATACCGCCAAAGCAACAAGAAACGCAAGTTTCATAGTGGGAAATGTGGCGAATATTTGGCGATGGATCTTGTGTTGCTCGTTCAGTAACAAAATAAAAGAGAACAAACAAACAAAAAAAGCGCGCGGCAAGTTGAAATAAAACTCGCCCGCTGAGAGTCGGAGCGCGAGCGGCGTGCACAGCTCACTGCGCAAGAACGAGCTAGATCATTCTGCTCCGCTATAAGAAGGGTCGGTACAATAGAGCCGTCTACAGACCGAGGAGGCGGGGGAGTTGTGCTTATTACCAGAGACCTGCGTCACGAAGTCCCCAACAAGAAAATGCCAATCCGTACTTAATTATTAGTATTGCGAACTCCGCGAATGATGTGACATTAGCGGTAATTTCGCGGTGGCATGTCAACATGCTCCCCCCCTGCGCGTGCCGCAGTTTATTAGGAATTCGGTTTGAAGTGGCTTTCGCTCGCTAGTCCGTCGATGATTTCTACATTTTTCTCAGACTTTGTGAGGAGGGTAGGCTACAGCATTTAAAGTTGTAGACCAATAGGCGTCTTATTGGGGAAGTAAATCGGATACTTTCGACGCTATTGGAGGGGAAAGCATCTCCGTTTGTCTCCCGGGAGCATCCAATAAAATCCAATAAGGGATATTCAACTCCGTAGATTCCTTATAAAATTACAGCAAACTTGTTTTCGTGTGACATTTCAATGTAACCGTTCAGCCTCTATTACTGTGCAAATTCAAATCCGATTGTCTGTTTGCTTTGTGATAATTACGGGGGTCAGAATTATTATTTTTTATTTATTATGGCCAGTCTCATTTTAATGCTTTAGCATCACTTTAAGCCGCCACCCGTCTACGTTATGAATGCAGTTTATAGTTGCTATTATGAGAATAAAATTATCTAAGCTTAATCGTCGTAATTTTTTATGCAGACATTGTTTGCAATTATTTTTTTATAAATTAAACAATTTTAGCCCTTTAATAGAAAATACGATTTCAGACTTTAATGGCTGAGCAGAATGAATATATTGCTGCATATTGCTGTGCAGTTGGAGGAATGCTTTTTAAGCCCCAGGAGAACCATTTGACTTGTTTCTCTCACTGTTTGGCCATTCTCTTGAAAGATTTGCCATTTAAAAAAAAAGAAGTCATCTAAGCTACATCTAATTAACACAGGAAAAGGTACTTTAGGTTTTCAGGCCTACGGTTTATTCTGAGAGAGAGAGCTGAACGCCCCTGTCACCCTGTTGGTTTGGCCAACCAGGCACTTTCCCTGAGTTCTGCATCCCCACAGAGCGGCACTTTGCCTGGTAAATCGTGTCCCCCTCGTCACCCCTGTGCAACAGCGCAGGGACTGTTTCTGTCTTCTTTGTAGTCCTGGTCTCTAGTGCTTCTGAGGCCCTGTTACTCACGATTTCATCAGCGCCTGCGCAGCTGGGCTGCTGTCAACATCTGCGCAGCTGGGCTGCTGTCAGCATCTGCGCAGCTGGACTTCTGTCAGTGTCTGCGCAGCTGGGCTTCTGTTAGCGTCTGCGCAGCTGGGCTTCTGTCAGTGTCTGCGCAGCTGTGCTGTTACTGTGCAGCGTCTCTCCCTCAAGGGGAGCCTGTAGTTTACTTTTCTAGGGGATATTTTAGTATATTTTATAATCACATCATCAGTATTCTCATTTTGTGACAATGTGCAGCCAAATGAGGAATAGTATATGAGGAGGATGTAGAGGGATGGCTATATATGATCTGTGCATGTGCTGCTGCTTCTGCAGTACATCTGTTACAGGAACAGAAGGAGAAAGTCTGAGCCTGTGCTTATAAATAATGTAGCTGCTGCACGGAGAGTGAGATCTATGAAGCAGGGGAAATGACTCAGAATTACGTGCTGTAATGTAAACTCCATTCTAACCCATTAACACTCCAAACTCGTGAAAAATACCTCGGCTAAATGACACTAATGCAACCGCATTAATGAACGACAAATAATTACAACTGCGTTAATAACTAAATAAGATCTAACGGGTCGAATTAAAAACAGGGAATACAAACTATGGAAATGGTACCCATACATAATTCATGGTGAGTCAGCAGTTATGTTTTTACCTACTTGTGTATTTTGTTGATTGAATGTAGAAGAAGCAGCCTAATTGGTGTCATGTGGGCGTGTCTTGTTTTGTGGGTGTGTCTTGTGTTGTGGGCGTGTCTTGTGTTGTGGGCGTGTCATGTTTTTCGGGCTCTCTTGGGCATGTTGGGCACTGGCTATAAGAGGGAAGGACCAGGGCGCAGAGTCTCAGACTGAGATGCACTTTCAGAAGACCGATGAGGCAGGGCTGTCGGAAAGTGGGGAACCCCTGGAGACCTGGCACCCCCCCGTAAAGGGCACCCCAAACCTCACACCCCTCCTGGGAAGCTCTCGGCTCTCACACGAGTGTTTCTCGGATGGGAGGCTGTTGCGTAAGGCAGAATGAAATGACGGATTCTTACTGATGCTGATGCTGCCCCTGCACACTGTAAAAACTTCACAGAGCCCCTCATCCAGAGCGTATTAAAAATGCAGCAGGGACTCTGAGGGGAAGCGTGTCCCCTCATTATGGGTAATGAATGAACTCTCTGGAAAACGGGCCTGAGTGTTGCAGTGTGAAAATATTAAAACATTCATCAAGAAGGTTTGAGCTTTGAAGGAGGGGTGGGACTATCCGGCACCAAGGTTTTTTATTGCGGCAGGTTCTCGATAATCACACTATTACAAAATGGAGGAGACACAAGGGAAGGAGCGAGAGAAAGTGTGAGCGAGAGAACGGCGTTTGTTGCATACCTTGTATTCTAACTAAAAACGAAGATCAGCCGAGGAAGACTTAAAGGTGTAAAAATGGCAGCTGAAATGAGATCAGAACCCCCAGTGAGGCTCGGAGCAGCAGGAGTCTGTGTCTGAGGCCTTAATAGCAGCGTTTACAGCTGGGCCCCCAGGTGTGCATCTCTAATGGAGTTTACTTTACCTGCTGGTAATCTGATGAGCGGGATCCTGGACTGGGAGTTCCCTGTGATGGTCAGGCCAGGTGCAGTCTGAAGAGACTGCCGAGTGGTTGGTAGGGTTAACGGTGCTCTCCCCCACAGTGGGTCTGGCTCAGTGGGGATTAGATTTCACCCCCCCCCCCCCCCCAGACGGGCCTGGCAGACGGGCGATGGAGAGCGAGTGCTGGATTAAGATGGATGGAGCTGACAGTGAGGGCCAGATGCCGCCCGGTCCAGCGTGGTAGATAGCCGTTTTCTGAGAAGAGGGAGCAGATAGGGAGTGGTGTTTCTCTGGCTCCCTGCCACCCGTCCGAATTTCCCAGAGACTGCAGGTGCGCTGGCAGAGCCGTGCCTGTGATATACGGGGCGGTCTTTACCTCGGGGCGGGCAGGACGTCCCGTGGCAGGTCCGGGCCCAGCACAGGTGATCCTGACCGCAGCGCGCCTGGGGCTCTGCTGGGAAACGGCCAATCAGCTGCTCTTTACACGCTTGTTTGGGTGACCTTTGACCCCTCTGCTGCCGTTTCCTTTGTTTCTGAGCTTGTGGGGAGGGAGGGAGGGAAATCCCAGGGAGATCTGCTTGGGGCATGGGGGGGTGGGGGGGGTGGCTGTTTTGTTTTAATAAGGGAGAGGTTCTGGTGTTGCATTCTGGGATGCGCGTCGGGCGCTCTGCTTCAGGGTTGCTACGGCCTTGTGTTTTTTAGCGCTTGTGAGGATCTTGTGAGCCGAGTGCCATGAATTATACAGACGCCATGTAGGGGATGTTCTGGGCTCCATTAATACTGCATTGAGCCATAAAGAGCTGGCCCAGCTTTAAAGAAATACAGTGTCGTTAAAAAAACAGCAGAATATCCTGAATTCGGCTGAAAAGAAGCATCTCATCTGATCGGTGCTTCACGGGCTGCTTGTCTTTTACCAAAGGTCATTTCTATGCTGGGGCATACTTTAATGGTGCAGACCAGAGCCACGTTAAAATCAGAGCCCCAAAAAGCCTTTGAGCTTTGATCTGTGCAGTGACACGGTGCATTAGAACCAGGTCTTGAGACAAAAGTGGAATTTCCCCCCGTCGGGAGCGCACTGTGTGGGTTATTATTTATTTGTTTTTTGTTTTCAGGTAAATCATATCAAAGGCAACAGCAGCAGATTTGCTGTAATTCCCCTCGCTCAGTGTGCGGTGTTTGTGACGGCTCGCTTTCCCCTGCCATTCAGCCTGATCAAAGCCCTGCCGCCGCTGCAGCGGCTTCCCGCCATTCTGACCTCTCCCACAGACTGCTGGGAAAAAATGAGCAGCGATGCCCATTCGCTGCAAACGACAGGGCCCGACAGAATTCTGGGAAAAGTGAGCCTGGGGCAACATTACTGCAAATTATGCATTGTCCCGAGGGGTTACCGGTCATTGTGTGGCCCATCCACGCGGTAGAACAGAGCCTTAATGGCTACCAGGCTCTGGGGCCCATCCATGCACTGGGGCAGCAGAGAGGGTTACAGACAGAGGTGGGATCACAGTACAGAAAGTACCATTGCGGGGGGAGGGGGGGTTGGTCCCAGTGGCCCATTGCATGGGGGGTGAGTTGTACATGAGCTGGCAAACCCTTGGACTGTGCCACGCGCCTCTCCTCACACTTTCACTCCGTAACGACTGCTTTATTTTACATTTGGCCCTTCTTCTGCACTGTTCTGTTGTCAGGGAAACAGGGTTTCTAACTGCGTAACCCCCCAGAGGGATGCTGGAGCACTTTTCTGCACACGCGTGCGGGTTTGGGCATGTGCGCGGGATGGCTTGGCAGGCTGGCGCGGACAGTGAGCTTGGCAGCAGCAGGCTGGCAGTTGGCGGTTGGCAGGTGAGTTGGCGGAGGAAGGCGTTAGTGAGTTATAATGTTTCTGTTTTGTTATTTGTTCATATTTTCTCCAAACAATGCATGAACTGTGCTTTAGTAAGCATCTTGCGCCCTGTAGATAAGCACAGACCACCGAAAATAATAAGTAACTACAGCTTTGAGCACACAAAAGCAATGCTGTCAGTTGAGTTTGGGCTGCTAAGGCCTCACAATTTTAAGGACACTAATGTAGGGCGTGTGCACTTTCCCTAAATTGCTAAACATCACTTTTATATGTGTGGTTTTTTGGGGCCGATTTGAAAAATATTGGAATTGTGTTTTGGGGCCGGTAAACACACCCCTGCTTTCAGTCAGGCTTTTTCTCCCTTCACTCTGGTGGCTTCATTTCTCAACAAGCACAGATTGGCTGGATCGCCAATCATCAGTTTTATCACCCAACTGTGTTTCAGATGAAACGATTTGCACAGCTTCTTAGGAATGAATACTGATTCAGTCCAGGCCGGTGTTTTTGTTAGAGTTAGTGCTGTTTTTCTTCTTTTTTTTAAATTTGCCATAATGCAGAGACCGCTTCAGAGAAAAAAAGTTAGAAGTTATGTAACATTGTTATAAATATCCCATCTTTGATATTGAAATTTTCTTGTTCTTGAATGGTGCATATTTAGCACAACTGGTTCTCTCACTAGTAGGATATCGAACTGCTTTCTGTTCAGTGCTGCCCAATAAGTGACATGCATTTGAGTGAGCTGTGTGAATGAGTGAATGTGTGTGTTATCTGTGTGAGTGAGCTGTGTGAATGGGTGAATGTGTGTGTTATCTGTTGAGGGGTGTCAGGTGTGTTTTATGTTTTTTTTAATTAATTTGTCCTAATGCGAGTGAGCTTGAAGGGAAAATAGTGTGAGATGTTAATGTGAATGTGTTATAGTATCCAGCTGTGTGAATAGTGAAGGTTTTCTTGTTCTTGAATGGATGAATTTTGTAACTGGTTGAGCTGTGGAATGGTAATTGTTTCTGTTGCAGTGGCTGTGTGAATGGTGAATGTTATCTTTGAGTGAGCTGTGTGAATGGGTGAATGTGTGTGTTATCTGTGTGAGTGAGCTGTGTGAATGGCTGAATGTGTGTGTTATCTGTGTGAGTGAGCTGTGTGAATGGGTGAATGTGTGTGATATCTGTGTGAGTGAGCTGTGTGAATGGGTGAATGTGTCTGTGCTATCTGTGTGAGTGAGCTGTGTGAATGGGTGAATGACTTTCATTAGTGTGGACCTGACTAACAGAATCCCTGTTGCATATACAGTCACACATGGAGTCCTTAGATAGTCAGTAGTTTTCCATGTAAACGGCCAGCAGCCATCCCGCCCTGTAGCCTTCCTCTGCCTAGCATCTGGAGCTACGCGCTAGTGCTCGGCTGGGAGTCCTCTGCGCAAGTTACGCTGCTGTTGGAAGCGATGTTGGTGGGCCAGTAGGGGGCGATCTTCCTGGATCTTCACAGAATGATGGGTACATTGTGCTGTGAGAGGCTCAACATTTCAGGCGCAACGTATTTAAAATCAAAAGGTCTAAGACAATTCACGTTATATAAGATAGAAAAAATATAAAAATATATACACTATAAATATACACCCAACTTTTATTAGGGAGAGGAAACGAGCTGATCGCTAAAATAAAATTGGACATATGCATATAATTTAGTAGCCTTTTCACAGCGTCCTTTCCTTTCATAAATGAATAAGTGGCATGGCGATTATGCTTTATGCGAACGGACCGAAGTAATTAGTCCCGATGTGTCAGTCAAGGACAGAAAAACCCATAATTCATCTTCATGTGCAGTAATTATGTACAGCACGCATGCATCTCCGTGTGTTTGTGTCGATAAATAGAAAATGCTCATAATTCCATCTGAAAACGAAGTAAGTGGCCGCAGTAGCCGGTTGATTAACATATGTCTGTTTGCTCTTCGGTAGCTATGGCAGCTCCTCGTTTCCACGGTTACAGGTCACATCTCTTCAGTTTGCTCTTTATCATGTTAAAAAGCGGATTTAAAATTCTAAGTGAAATAAAAAAAATGATTCATTCTAATATTTCCATTGTGAAATAAAGATGGTTGTAAGCGCTTCAAACGCACACTCACACACACATACATATTTATTGCTTTAACTCGTTGGTACTTTTCCACAGAAATGAAATATGCATATTTGCAAAACTGATGCTATACCTGTTTACTACATCAAAAATAGATTTTATTTTCGTTTTTGTGTTCCTCAGTACCTCTGTACGTTTTTGTCCTGTCGTGGTTGGTGTTCATCATTCGTTCATCTTCAGTCCACAGTCATAATTAACGATGTTAATTTGTGCTAATGATCCCGCTCGTGTGTTCAACAGTGAACGCGGCTACTGCTACAACTGCCTCATTTTAAACCACAGGAGCTGCAGTGTGTGTACTGAGTAATAAAATATATACATTTTTTTATTGCAATGTTTCAGTATATTGTTGACACAGATTTTTGGAGAGACAACGTGTGCTTGGATGGTAGGTTCTTTTCTCTCCTGCTTCATGGCTCTCCAGCCTCAGGCTGAATAAACTGCTCCTGGTCCTGCAGTCACACCTCCAGAGCCGGCCCTGGGGTTCTCCTGAACCTGCACAGGGATACTGTTGTGGCCCCGAAGCGCTGCAACATAAAATAAATTAATGAATAATTAATAAATAATTGCCTGAGTTGTGAGACCCAGGGATGCTCGTGGCCGTGAACGACTGCATGGAGTGTTCTCTCCAGCAGCCCAGCTCTGCGTGTAAAAATATTATGGGATGGCGCAGCCGGAGAGCTGTGATAATTCATCTGATCACCGCGCTTTATTGAGCCGGCGTAGTCCGTACGAGCCAGAGAGCAGGTTATTAATGATTAATGTGCGATATCGAGACGGAACAGACAAGAGGAGCGGAAATGAAATCCAGAAATGAAGAACAGGGCTGCAGCGGCGATGATGGTTATTTTTATAGCTCAGACTCAAAATGTGAAAACCAGCGATGCTAAAGATTATGATTTTTGACTGGGATAAACTTGGATTCTAGCCATCCTTATTTATCTTTCTTATTCCATTAAATAAATGACTGGTTTTCTTTCAGTAGAACTGATACGACAGATCCTCTGATATTATTGTGATACTGCGTCCCACCTCCACCCATCTTTAAAAAGTGTATGTGAAGGAATCGCACCATTTGGGCAGGATATGCCGATGCTCATCATATCCGTGCATAGTCATTATTTTAGTCTGAATTTAGCACAGCCTTGTACATTTTTACATCTTATTCTTAAAACCGAACCCCTTTTCTAAATGAGAGACTGAATCAGTAATCCGGTTTTGGATCTGCACTCCTCAGGGTCCGCAGTGGTCATGTAGCGTTATACCCACGTCTGTTATGAATTATGAATAATATAAACCGTGAGAAAACAAAATCGGTAGAATTGTGATTCCGCGTTATTCGCTTGCTTTAAATGTGCCAGATGTATGTGTGTTTTTTTGGGTTAAAAATGTAATAATTGTGTTGAATAAATGCGATGTGATTCAGTACTTTCAGTAGACGCTCATTTCCTGTTTCCAGTGCACCAGAAAGGCAATGAATGCAGTATACCCAAGGCAATGAATTCAGTGACGTGCACACAAACCAGGGTAATTACTGCCCTATTGTAGCTGTGTCTGAACTACATGGGGGAAAAACAACACTGACATTTATTATGCAGTTTAATGCAGAGAATCCCCCCTACTCCCAACACACATACACACTCACACACTCTCACACACACACACACACTTGCATACACAGGCCCTAAACACAGGCACACACACAACCCCCCCCCCCCCACCCCCACCCACTCTGCTCTCTCTTCTCTCTGTTTCTCTTCATCACCTGTGAGTTTGACTGTAGAGTCCAGCCACAAATGCTCATCTGCAGCATCAGCTGCGCAGCTGAATGTTTGAGTGTCGGACTCTCTGCTGCAGACTGCGCAGCTGAAGCTTTGAGTGTTCTTTCCAGAGAGAGGAAACAAACAGATTGAGTGGCTCATAAACAACATCCCCTGTGCTGGTTCTGCAGTGTAAGGTGTGTCTCAGAGACAGCATCCCCTGTGCTGGTTCTGCAGTGTAGGTGTTTCAACAGCATCCTGTGTGATTCTGCAGTGTAAGGTGTGTCTCACAGACAGCATCCCCTGTGCTGATTCTGCAGTGTAAGGTGTGTCTCAGAGACAGCATCCCCTGTGCTGATTCTGCAGTGTAAGGTGTGTCTCAGAGACAGCATCCCCTGTGCTGGTTCTGCAGTGTAAGGTGTGGCCTGTTTAGCATGGCACGGCTGAAGCTTACAGACCGGCTGTGCTCCTGTGAGTGGGGCTGACACTGCTGAGGCTGTTTGCGCAGGTGGTTTTACGCTAAGGGTAACGATGGCCTCCGCTCTTCCGTGAGCGTGAAACGAGGCTTGTTTTTAGCGCGCGCGTCTCCTCCTCGCGAGCGGCTCTGTCAGCGTTGCCGTGGTGAGAAACTTCATTAGAGTTTAATGGGCGCTGTCGGGCCTGTCCGTGCCTGTCCTGAGCGTGTGGAGCGGGAGCTGGGCCGTCCGCCACACGTCCTCCTCGTTAGCTGCGCAGGAAGTGTCGGGAGGCTCGCAGGGCGCGAGTTACCGCCGCACACTTCCTGTTGAAGCGGCCGTTTGTGCTCTGGCTGCTTTATTGATGAGGAATCCGTTCCTGCTGTAAATCACTGAATCAACCTTAAATTTCACTCTCCCTTTCAATAGTAAAGAAGAAAGAAAAATGGAGGAACTCTCCTGTGTGAGATGAAATTTAGCAGCTCTCCCCTCTCTCATTTCTCTCTCTGTCTTTCTCTAATTTTCTCTCCCTCTCCCTCATTTCTCTTTCTAATTTTCTCATATCTCTTATTTTTTCTCTCTCTCTTTCTCTTATTTCTCTCTCTCACTTTCTCTCTCTCTCTCTCTCTCTCTCTCTCTCTCCCATTTCTCCCTCTATGGCTTTCTCAGATCAAACACGCATACCAGCTCTCTGCGGGGTTACATGACGCAGAGCCAGAGAGCGACTCTGTGCAGAAGCGAGACGCTTGAGAGAGAGGAGTGTGTTCAGGGCTGGAGGCCGTTCCTCAGGGGGCGAGAGGCAGGAGCATGCCGGCCTCCAGGGGGTGCTAGAGAGCACCGGGCAGATCTGAGGCGTCATGGCAACGTGACTTGTGACCAGGGCACAGCTATTTCCCGTCCTGGGCCATGGCTCTGTTATGGTTTCCGTGGTAACCCAGCTGTGGTAATAATGAGGTCACGCGTAAATAAAAAAAACACTCCAGAATTGTAGGCTGGGCAGGCCGACCTGACAAACAATAACAACAAAAATGTATTTTTTTAAAAGTATTTTGTTTTCGCCTCAGATTCAATGAGATGCGTGAGCATGTTTCCCATTTGGTGGTGGATTGAGAGAGCAGCCTTAATCTGAGCACAAGCACAAACGCAAAACCCCCCCCACCCCATGTATCAATTACCCCTTCCTGTCTCTCGGCACACGGAAGACAGAGAGGGTCGCTCTCTAAGTGGATTTCACCCCATGCAAAATTAATAATGTTTTTTTTTTTCTTTCTTAGTTCATATTCACACTTCCCCGGTATTCAGAGCAAAGAGAGGGGTTAGTGGTGATTTGCAGCTCCCCCAGACGGGCTCGTTCATCATCATAATCGTATAATTCCCTTTCAGTTCTGCTCCTGAAGAAGACGTTGGCCTGGCCGTATCCTCGCACAAACAATGAATGCCAATGCCAGAGACGCCCCTCAGACATTGGGACGTGCTGCTGCTAATTCTACCGCTAGCGTTTAATTGTGTTTTTGTTTTTTTTCTCTCTTATCTCGAGCATCCTGTCGTGATGCGGCTGTGAGTACGAGCTCTCATCTCTCTGCTGGGTGCCCGCGAGACTGAGCTCACGTTCGGCACCGGGGGTACAGCTGAATGACACCGAAAATTCTGCAACACATCGGCCATTAAATGCATTCTTATGTGTTGTGAAGATTTCAGAGATGCTCCCATTGTGACGGTATTGGTACTAGTAAGAGAAAAGCATGTGAGAAGTGATCCCGAGCAACTTACACACCGTTTTGATATGTAGGTTTTAGATTGCATCCATTTATACAGCTGGATGTATACTGAAGCAATGCTGGTTAAGTGCCTTGCTCAAGCGTACAACGACAGTGTTCTAACCAGGAATCGAACCTGCAGCCCAGTTTCTTGCCCAATGTACTACACTGCTGTCTTGTCTTGTTTCGGTGGTAATGTGACATACCCTGTGAGAGATGCAGGCGGTCCTTACATTGACAGTCTGTGCCCTGTGCTAACACACAAACCAGCGGGCGAAGCTGAGACAGAGCCACTCTGTTAATAACACACAGGATCTCAAGTTTAAAGTGAAACTTAGTCACTGACGGGGGCCGGTTCTTAGTTCTAAAACTCTGGGAGGTTACGTAAGCTCCATGGGAAAAGGCTTATGCAATGCTGCGAGCAGGTGGGCATGTTGTGAGAAGCACATCCACTGGCATCTGCTGAAGCCTCAGAGCTAATGTGCGTAGCTCTGCCTGGTCTGGTCTCCATCGTAATCAGTCTCCTGCTTTCATCTCCCTGCTTTAAGCATTCGAGTGTAGACTTTATCAAACACGACCTGACGTCCGCTGTTTTCCTTTTACTTCGGGAGTTGACAGCTGCGTCCGCTTCAGTGATTGGGCGCCTGGCAGCACAAAGGTGTTTTGATTGGTGGTGGGTGGCAGATTTGGCAGGCAGCCACTAGCCAATCAGAACCCTGCAAATGCTTCCAATGCTGCTTCTGTCACCAAATGCATTAGTCAGAGAATAAAAAAACTGTCTCAGTGCAGTCAGGTAACCTTCCTGCTGCAGGTGATACTCACCTGGTTTCATGTGTGTTTGGGTGCATTCTCGCCCCAGCTATTGCCATGGAAATAAAGTACGCTGCCATGCTCTGGCTGTATCCTCCTGCCACTGAAAATGATGAGTCGGGACGGGCGAAAAGGCGGGAAATCCTGAAAGGAGGACATGATGATGACAATGAGGAAGTGCGGCTGCAGTAGAATGTTCCAGTTAGACGTAACGTTCTATTTACAATTTCAGTCAAACGTTTACTGACATTTACAAACATCCAGTTGTCTGCTGATGACATTTTCCTCACGTTTTGTTATTCGTTGATGATAATGTTATTCGTTTCTGCCAACGAAGATGGACTTTTTTTAAAATTATTGTTTCGTTTTTATCATAGAAAAACTGTTGAAGAAATATTTTGCAGTTTTCGTCAACGAATTTACACAGTTGCACACACGTTTACTTTTTCTTTCTGTGCCGTGCAGTGTATGGAAGATTTGCGGAGTTAAGAAGATTTTGCCCTCAGAAAGCAGCTGCCTGGGACCTGTGCGAGCGTTAATGTCTCCTCCAGCTCCGAGCGTCTGGTGATTTTCGGGAGGCCTGGTGCTCCTGTATCGATTTCGCCTCTTAGAGCTGAGCGGGAGGAGCCTGGCTATCTGCCTGGCCTGGAGCTCAGCGTGACCCTCTGACCACGAACCAGGCAGCCAGGGAAATTAGATTTGTCCCCGCTAAGCACCGAGAGCCTGTGGGGTCAGCGCTCTAATGGGAATCGATTGTTTTCCTGCAATACTTTCATTTCTGTGCACTGAGATAGGTCAGATATGGGGGTTCAGATTCGGGGTGAGGCTGGCCTACTAGTCAGCCTGCACTCAGTACAATCCACCTGCACTCAGTACCATCCACCTGCACTCAGTACAATCCACCTGCACTCAGTACCATCCACCTGCACTCAGTACAATCCACCTGCACTCAGTACCATCCACCTGCACTCAGTACAATCCACCTGCACTCAGTACCATCCACCTGCACTCAGTACAATCCACCTGCACTCAGTACAATCCACCTGCACTCAGTACCATCCACCTGCACTCAGTACCATCCACCTGCACTCAGTACAATCCACCTGCACTGAGTACAATCCACCTGCACTCAGTACCATCCACCTGCACTCAGTACAATCCACCTGCACTCAGTACAATCCACCTGCACTCAGTACCATCCACCTGCACTCAGTACAATCCACCTGCACTCAGTACAATCCACCTGCACTCAGTACAATCCACCTGCACTCAGTACCATCCACCTGCACTCAGTACAATCCACCTGCACTCAGTACCATCCACCTGCACTCAGTACAATCCACCTGCACTCAGTACAAGCCACCTGCACTCGGTACAATCCACCTGCACTCAGTACAATCAGCCTGCACTCGGTACAATCCACCTGCACTGAGTACAATCCAGAGCGTTTAATGCCAAACTGCCTGTACTGAGTACGAGCTGCCTGCACTGAGTACAATCCACAGCGTTTCCAGTACAGCCAGCTGCCCTGAAGTGACTGCTGATCGTCCATGGTGGGCAGGTCTAGTAGACGACCTTGGCATTTCTCTGCTGTCTGAAATGTCTTTTAGTTCTGTAGACTTTGTCGTGACTCCAGCTGGATGGCTCTCTGAAGCGGGGGCTTGTGGAGCCCTGCTGCGTTCCTGTTGGGCGCTCGGCATCGACAGCCTTTGATGTTCTCAAGGACGAACCTCGGCGTTCGCTTGATGAACACCTGCGACAGCCAGAGCAGGGCAGGGGGGCGAAGTGCAGTCACCGTCCGGCTAAAGTTCATTAAGGCAGAGCACTTAAGGACAGCTCTGTTATTGGGGATCATTTGGAGGGTTGGGTTAGTGGGGGGGGGGGGGTTTAGGGATGTTAGTTCCGAGGGGGTTAGGGCTGCCTAACCCTAAACCCCTCCAACTAAAGCCCTTCTGTCAGACTGGGGAGTCAGTGACATGCATATTTGCTAGAAACCACCACAGAATTTCTTAAATCAGTTACTCTGACCGGACATTACATTATCCGGTCGGGACAAAATTACAGTTTTTTGAAAACCAGACATTCTGGTCGAAAAACAGGACATCTGGTAACCCTGGCTGGCCTGTCTGCCCTGTCCTGCGGCCTCTCCTGGCTTCAACTGCTCACCTGCATGTGCCTCCAGTCGCAAAGAACTCTGGGTACTCCTGATTGGCAGATTGGCCTCAATCTGCCAATCAGGAGCCCCGAAAGTTCAGCGGTGTGGGAGGAGGCGGGGCACGGCCTGGTTTCCATGGCAACCTCGGCGCAGTTCCTTCGCTTCTCTTCTCGGCTGCGAGTGCGTAAATATAAACATAAAATAAAAAAAATGGGCAAGTGTCTGTGTGTCCATGTGTGTCGTGGGCATATGTGTTCCCAGCAGTGTTTGTGCACATTAAAGAGCGGGATCACGCTGTTTGATATGGAAATGAGCCACGCAGACGTGGGCCGGTCTCTATCTCAAAAGCAAATCACTCGTGAGTCATGATAGAACAATCGTAGCGTTATTTCAGACGGACCTGCTCCGCGCTCGTTTTTCTCTTTCCCTCTTCCCTCCTTCCTTTCTTTGCGGTCGATAAGCTGGATTTTCGCTCTCTGTCCTTATGACCCATTTTGTCTGCGAGAGGGTACGTTTTATTTATGTGTAAGAAGCAGACTGTTTGGTGCGAGAACACACGTGATCTTTGTGCTTGAGAGACTGCACTGGCAACACCCCAACTTCTGGCTGAGTCCGATGAACAGTTTCCGTTTTTTGGAATGGCCTTTCAAAATTCTGAATCAGTGTTCTAGAACTCTGTCGCTTTCAGTTACCAGTTGTCATCGTGACATCAGCATTAGAATGTTCAGTTAAGAATATTCTGATCACACAGTTGTGACCTCACACCTTAAAGGGTTAATGGAGGTGTGGCGGTCTGGAAGGGGGGGGGGGGGCTGTTGATAGCTGCTGCTGCAGCTGCTGTAAGACGTTAACATCCGATGTTTATCGCTGCTGGGAGCAGACGTGGGGCTTGTTTGTGTTTCTGCTCGGGGAGTTTGAGTCTGTAAAAGTTGTGAGCGGGCTGTGAGGCGGTAATTCAGCGAGACAGGTACCTCTCCAGCACCAGACTGTGAGAAGCTTCCGGATGCTTCCGGAGGACGTGCTCGTCACGGAGGCATAAAGTGTGAGCTGTGTGGGTACCGCTGTCCATCACTCTCAGCCGACAGGCAATCGCTGCCGGTGTCACTTCAGAAGAGATACATGAATGTGTAAATATTTTTATGAAGTCTCTTTGAGATCTCGTGGAGCTTGTTTTTGGAAAGAGTAGAGGTGTAAAGCCTAGTTTCCTGGTCAAATTCCAGCAAAAACTGACTATGCCTGGCTCCCCTAATCATCCCCTGTAACTGACTGGCTACAGATTCAATTACATTCTCCACCCCCTTCCATTTCTCAAGTGAAATGAGATTTCACTTTCCAATTGTCCTTACCTGTATAACTAAATGTTAAATGAATTTTTCTTTTTAAGAGTCTGCACAGCTTGTGGCAGAAGGCCTGGGTTTTAACAGCAGATTGTTATTTCATCTGTGGATTGTGCTCGTGTTTTTTCTAAACCACATCGTTCAGATGTAATATGTCAGCTTTGTTCGTCGTTAGTAACTTTAGTTTGTGTTTTACAGGGTTTGTGCAAAGCACAGCCTCTGGCACCTGCTCAAGCAGGATTACCATGACAACAAAGGATGTTTAAAGTGTTTGTTTATTAATCATTTAGATAGCGTGGTTTGGCGCCTCTGCATAAGTAGGGACAATCTGTCCTGTGGCGTTACTGCCTGGTGCCTACAGAGCCTTACTCACTGAAACATGGCAGAAAAAAGGTTTTACACGATGAGCTGGGCAGGACTCCTACTGAGCAACGGCTTCTGTTTAAATCTCCCATGGGGGGGCGGGGGGGAGGGCACAGGTTGCAGCCATGGGATGTCAGTTGTTACTTTTGCGTTGTTTCTGTTAGAAAAGCAAACTTGGTTTTTTTAAAATTCTGTTTAAATCTGCATGTTTTTCCACGTGATTCATAATACAGTTTAGCTGTTTTTTTGTGTTCATTTTCTTCCGGGTGAATTCTGTTCTGCTCTGCTCTGCTTTGGACCCACGTCCACCTGCTCTGTGACCTCTGCACTCCGCTATCAGAAACACAGACGCCGTCATCGGCAGGTTAGTGTTTTCATTGCTTATTGGTCGTTAGGAATGATTTCCAAAGTTCTTAGGAGACGTTATAAATAGACGGTCAGACATTTCAGCCCCTTATCCCTGCTCCTGTAGAACAGGGTGTTTAAACGCTGCTGTGGGCTGCTCCTGTAGAACAGGGTGTTTAAACGCTGCTGTGGGCTGCTCCTGTAGAACAGGGTGTTTAAATGCTGCTGTGGGCTGTCCTGTGAGACAGGGTGTTAAATGCTGCTATGGGCTGCTCTGTAGAACAGGGTGTTTAAACGCTGCTGTGGGCTGCTCCTGTAGAACAGGGTGTTTAAATGCTGCTGTGGGCTGCTCCTGTAGAACAGGGTGCTGTTTAAATGCTGCTGTGGGCTGCTCCTGTAGAACAGGGTGTTTAAACGCTGCTGTGGGCTGCTCCTGTAGAACAGGGTGTTTAAACGCTGCTGTGGGCTGCTCCTGTAGAACAGGGTGTTTAAATGCTGCTGTGGGCTGCTCCTGTAGAACAGGGTGTTTAAATGCTGCTATGGGCTGCTCCTGTAGAACAGGGTGTTGTTTAAACACTGCTATGGGCTGCTCCTGTGGGAACGGTTCTAAATAGCAGCTTCCGCCTGAAGGGGGGGGGGGCAGGGGGGGCGGCGGCAGATTCTGACTGCTCACTCAGCTCTGCAGTATCCCAGCATGCTCTGCTCTGCTCATCACTGAAAAGCTGTGAACAGCCCCCACCACCCAGAAATCAACCACACCCCAAAATTTACCTAAGCCTTTACAAAGCCTGTTATTACACTCTTATCACACTGCAAACCGTGTTATTACATTCTTATTACTGTACAAGTACATTATTACACTGTAATTACAGCACAAGCACACAAATTGTAAATTCATACGCTAAAATAACATCACGTCGTTGACCATATACCTTCATTACAAATACACAGTTACATGCGAAAGTATTGGGACAGTGACACAATTGTTTTGTTTTTTTGGCTCTCTACTCCAGCACATTGGATTTGCAATTAAAGAATTAATTTGTTAAAGAGCAGACCGTCAGCTTTAATTTGCGGGTGTTTACCATATTGGGTGATCCGTGTAGGAATTACAGCCCTTTTTATACATCGTCTCCCCCATTTTAGGGGAGCAGTTCTCTTGAATTAATTCTATTGATTGTTTTTACACGGCGTTGTTAATGTAGTACCTTGCCTGGCTGTGAAGTGGAAGCACAGATCCTCAGGGTGTTCAGACCACTCTCACATTTCTTTGTCACAGATTTTAATGAAAAATCTTTCCCGCAATAAATTCTCCCTAGCTGTGTAATCTCATTTAAACTCGTCGTTGGAAAAGCCGTATTGCGGAAGGTTAATTCATGTTGCAAGCGAGTCCTCCTGTTAAATGATCAAATAACATGGCTGTTCTGCCAAACACTTGATGCTGTACAAGAAATATATATTTAAAATTAGCTTGATAAAAGGCCCAAGCGTGCTGCGTTCGGACTGAACACGTGTACACGTCTGATACCTGATTCTTCAAACACATCAGCGGTGTTCAGCCTTAATAATAACCACATTTGGTCCTCAATGCCAGATCAGCTATTTAGAGTTTGAATATTACCATTCTTTTTTTCAGATGTATTTATATGTATTAATCCTCCTGCCACGCGTCTTCTGTGTGATAACTGTGGATGCAGCGCTGGTTTTGCTGTGTCTCCTGGTGTTGAAGCCCAGCAGGCCCGTGTGATGCCGCAGTGCTGTGTGTGTCTGTGAGGGAACGTTCCGGAGGCTCCCTGGGGAGGTCAGCAGACGCCCTTTCTCAAACATGACTCCTGTCTCTTAAATGGCAAAGCTGCCTCTCCGCCATGTCTATTGGTACTGATGGGACCTGCCGGCCCTCCAATCAATGGATTAAATGTCTGCATTACACTGAACAGCACTTCACACTGTGAGACCTCTCTCTTCTTTCTTTTTTTCCCATCCTCTCCTTCTCTCTTCTCTTTCTCTTTTTCTTTTTCGCTCTTTCTCTCCTTTCTTTCTCTCTCCAGTTTCATGCCTTGCGGTATAAAGCTCTGCCAGGGTTCTGTAAACACATCAAATACTGTGTACAATGTAGATGACCGATGATTGACTGCAGTGGATGAGACTGAATGCAGTGGATGTGAGACTGAATGCAGTGGATGTGGGACTGAATGCAGTGGGTATGTGACTGAATGCAGTGGATGTTCGACTGAATGCAGTAGATGAGACTGAATGCAGTGGATGTGGGACTGAATGCAGTGGATGTGAGACTGAATGCAGTGGATGAGAGACTGAACGCAGTGGATGTGAGACTGAATGCAGTGGATGTGAGACTGAACACAGTGGATGTGAGACTGACTGCAGTGGATGTGAGACTGAATGCAGTGGTTATGAGGCTGATTGCAGTGGATATCAGACTGCGCTGGATGGGAGGCTGATGTGATAGAACACACAGTTGGTTGCTATGAAACAGGAATTCTTTAATGTTTTCTCTTCTTTTTATTGGGATGTGTCAGGCCCAGGAGCGAGGCTTTATTTCACGTGTGTGGGGAGGAGAGCACAAAGCTGCTTTAATTATTAAGCGGGAGAGACTCTGCAGCTCAGTCTCAGCGAATAAGAGTCAGCGGCAGTCACTCAGTTCACAGCTAAATAACGCTCACTTTAATGTCAGTCTGACAGGCTGTAGCCTCCGTCCGTCCTCATAAGAGGCTCTGGATCCTACTGATTTTAATTAGGCTGTTTATAAATAAATTATTATATTCAGAAATGGGTTTAACTGAGCATCGCATCCCACAATCTTGAATAGAACTCCAAAGGATCGATTGATGCGTTGCAATGCTGAGAGGGCTCATGAATAGTTTCGGCGTTTCGAAGTGGGAGAAAAACAAGAAGAAAAAAAACGTTTATATAGGGTTGTGGAAAACATGAAATGGACGGCAATTAAAAAGCTCGAGATGAAACGCATCTGCTCTTTAACGTACTGAAACTGAAACAGATCGTGAGGACTGCGGCCCCGCGGGAATACAGGAGAGAAAGAGTCTCGTTAGCACGAACTGTGCCGAAATGTGCCGTTTAATCACCGAATGAGCTGGACGTGTCTGATATTCTCTGTAGCACTATAACCGACCACTAGAGGGCACTGTTGGTACAGAAATGCGACCGCCGGCCACCAGAACGCAAGCCTCTATTAGGTATAGTAACCTCCAGAATGACATGGCACAGCATTCAGCCTGTCTTGTAAACGGTAGCTCATACCTTTTCGTATGAACAGTAACAACGTCGGTTGTCACAGAGGTGATTTTTCACGACTGTGTATTAATTGATTGCCTCTATATGAGCCCTTAGGTGTG
Source organism: Anguilla rostrata (assembly GCF_018555375.3). Lineage (NCBI taxonomy): Eukaryota > Metazoa > Chordata > Actinopteri > Anguilliformes > Anguillidae > Anguilla > Anguilla rostrata. The sequence goes on along the minus strand of NC_057938.1, from coordinate 56,101,730 downwards.
TTCCCTAATGTGGAGGGATACATTTTATGGACAAATGGGCTGGGATGCAATAAAGCCTGGTGCTGGAACAGGGATCGGGATTATTTTCCTGCCTACAGCAAAACTAAGGTGCCCCATACTGGCCATTTGAAGGAGCTGCGTTACCTGTGTCAGAGCTGGTGCTGAAGATGTTAAATTAAAGAGTGTGGCCCTAAGCTGCAGCCTTGCTGTCTCCTGTCTGCCTGCTAGGCAGGAATAGGAAGTAGCTGAATTTTTTACCTAGCATATTTTATATTTGGCTATATATTGTGCAGAGTTGCAGTATCTTGATAATATATTTAAATAAATACAGTATATATTCAATGTATTCTGTTCCTTTAAAGGCTGTTAGCCACATGGTCTGTTATATGAGTCATCCAGGATCACCTTATGTCAGGTTTTCGTTTTCATTCAGGTTAATTATGCAGAAGCTCCTGGTGAGGCTGCACATTTATTTGTCGGTGGCAAAAATGGCCTTTTTTCTGCCAGAAAGCAGGAATATTGATTGCAAGCGAGCAACTGGCTCGGTTACCCTACCTGTCAGAGGAGTTTGTGTGTGAGAGAAATTCCTTCTGTGAGCAAGTAACTGTGTTCAGAGCACTTCATCTTTGGGGTGTAATTCTGTGTTTAGTGTCCATGTCTCGCTTTGGGAAATATCAGAGCCTGGTGGGCCTGAGCTCTTCTCCCCCCGCCCCCCCCCCCCCCAAACAAGCTGAGCCCTCTGCCGCTGACACACCACCGCAGCTCCTGTAATGGAGACAGACGACGGCAATCAAATGCAACCTTTCGGCCAGAAGATCAGGGTGAAAAAAGAGAAGAGAAGCTGATTGTGTAATGGCAGTATCAGAGAGGTGGGCGCGTGCTCTGTCACCTAATCCTGTGTGGCAATCCAGCCCTGGAGCGCCTCTCACAAAAACACGAGCCCCGCCCCGTCCGCCGCCTCCTTCAGCCGAGCCCCGTCCGCCGCCTCCTTCACACCGGCACATCACAGTTTCCATGCACCCCGTTGGCTGGAGACGCCCCTGAAAACTGAAATCCTGGCACAGTCGACACCTTCCATTTTACGTCATTCTGCGCTCAGAGAGTTATCTCCTTATAACCTGCATAGGGGTTAAACCCTAGTTTTAAAAACGTGGAATGTTAAGTAACAAAATTGTTTTGTTGGTCCTTTTCTCAGAATTAGTTTAGTTAATTGCCGCTCAGACTTGCTGCTGGTAATTAATGTTTGTTTTTTTATTTATTTTAAAGCCACGGTTTTTATGTCAGTTTCTCAGTATGTTTCTCAGCGTCGAGCGCGTTTCAGTCAAAGGAAATCAGGTGAAAGCTGTGCTCCGCCATCGGAGACCCTGCGCCAGTCAGGAGCTGGGCTGCACGAGTCCACGCGCGCCGGAGTAAAGAACTGCGCAGACGATGTCCTCCTTCGGGCAGAAGCGCGGAGAAGGGGCCTCCGATTCTCGGAATAGTTTTATTCAGGGAAGTGTGCAGGAGATCAGAGCCTGAATTAATCGCTCTTCCTGGCAGACGCCAGCAGCAGCTGCTTCTCTGAGCAATCTGAAGCGCGCAGAGATGACAGAATTGACAGCCTTCATTAATTCATTTTGCAGCATAAATCAAAAGGTTGTTACTGCCGGTATTTCAAACCAAAGCGCTATGGCCACTGGAACAGTGTTCGCCCTATACTTTCAGTCTATACTACCCTCTACTGTCACTGCTCTCCTGTTCCAATCTGCCCTATACTACCCTCTACTGCCACTGCTCTCCTGTTCCAATCTGCCCTATACTACCCTCTACTGCCACTGCTCTCCTGTTCCAATCTGCCCTATACTACCCTCTACTGCCACTGCTCTCCTGTTCCAATCTGCCCTATACTACCCTCTACTGTCCTGCTCTCTGTTCCAATCTGCCTATACTACCTTCTACTGCCACTGCTCTCCTGTTCCAATCTGCCCTATACTACCCTCTACTGCACTGCTCTCCTGTTCCAATCTGCCCTATACTACCCTCTACTGCCACTGCTCTCCTGTTCCAATCTGCCCTATACTACCCTCTACTGCCACTGCTCTCCTGTTCCAATCTGCCCTATACTACCCTCTACTGCCACTGCTCTCCTGTTCCAATCTGCCCTATACTACCCTCTACTGTCACTGCTCTCCTGTTCCAATCTGCCCTATACTACCTCTACTGCCACTGCTCTCCTGTTCCAATCTGCCCTATACTACCTCTACTGCCACTGCTCTCCTGTTCCAATCTGCCCTATACTACCTTCTACTGCCACTGCTCTCCTGTTCCAATCTGCCCTATACTACCTTCTACTGCCACTGCTCTCCTGTTCCAATCTGCCCTATACTACCCTCTACTGCCACTGCTCTCCTGTTCCAATCTGCCCTATACTACCCTCTACTGCCACTGCTCTCCTGTTCCAATCTGCCCTATACTACCCTCTACTACCACTGCTCTCCTGTTCCAATCTGCCCTATACTACCCTCTACTGCCACTGCTCTCCTGTTCCAATCTGCCCTATACTACCCTCTACTGTCACTGCTCTCCTGTTCCAATCTGCCCTATACTACCCTCTACTGTCACTGCTCTCCTGTTCCAATCTGCCCTATACTACCCTCTACTGCCACTGCTCTCCTGTTCCAATCTGCCCTATACTACCCTCTACTGCCACTGCTCTCCTGTTCCAATCTGCCCTATACTACCCTCTACTGTCACTGCTCTCCTGTTCCAATCTGCCCTATACTACCTTCTACTGCCACTGCTCTCCTGTTCCAATCTGCCCTATACTACCTTCTACTGCCACTGCTCTCCTGTTCCAATCTGCCCTATACTACCTTCTACTGCCACTGCTCTCCTGTTCCAATCTGCCCTATACTACCTTCTACTGCCACTGCTCTCCTGTTCCAATCTGCCCTATACTACCCTCTACTGCCACTGCTCTCCTGTTCCAATCTGCCCTATACTACCCTCTACTGCCACTGCTCCTGTTCCAATCTGCCCTATACTACCCTCTACTACCACTGCTCTCCTGTTCCAATCTGCCCTATACTACCCTCTACTGCCACTGCTCTCCTGTTCCAATCTGCCCTATACTACCCTCTACTGTCACTGCTCTCCTGTTCCAATCTGCCCTATACTACCCTCTACTGTCACTGCTCTCCTGTTCCAATCTGCCCTATACTACCCTCTACTGCCACTGCTCTCCTGTTCCAATCTGCCCTATACTACCCTCTACTGCCACTGCTCTCCTGTTCCAATCTGCCCTATACTACCCTCTACTGCCACTGCTCTCCTGTTCCAATCTGCCCTATACTACCCTCTACTACCCCTGCTCTCCTGTTCCAATCTGCCCTATACTACCCTCTACTGCCACTGCTCTCCTGTTCCAATCTGCCCTATACTACCCTCTACTACCCTGCTCTCCTGTTCCAATCTGCCCTATATACCCTCTACTGCCACTGCTCTCCTGTTCCAATCTGCCCTATACTACCCTCTACTGCCACTGCTCTCCTGTTCCAATCTGCCCTATACTACCCTCTACTGTCACTGCTCTCCTGTTCCAATCTGCCCTATACTACCCTCTACTGCCACTGCTCTCCTGTTCCAATCTGCCCTATACTACCCTCTACTACCCCTGCTCTCCTGTTCCAATCTGCCCTATACTACCCTCTACTGCCACTGCTCTCCTGTTCCAATCTGCCCTATACTACCCTCTACTGCCACTGCTCTCCTGTTCCAATCTGCCCTATACTACCCTCTACTACCACTGCTCTCCTGTTCCAATCTGCCCTATAGTACCCTCTACTGTCACTGCTCTCCTTTTCCAATCTCCTGTTCCTCTGTCACTGTCCAGTTAAACGAAGGAAAGACTGAAGTGGTCTTATTCGGCCTGCTCGATTCTCTCAGGCTGCAAGATTCCATCAGCTACTGTAATGCGTATATTCTGAAGAGAGCACAACAGGATTACGTAATCAAGAGAGTGCCAGCCAAGCGCAGGCATGGAGAGAGAGCTGAACAGCCCTCTCTCGGTTATACACGGCTGTATTACACGCAGCCCAGAGACGCTGAACGGTCTGTTTAATGACATTTTTGGGCTTTCTGGTGCGGGAGCATGTGACTTAGGTTCCTGTCACGTCATCATTTATTTAAAAAATCTGTTTCCATCACCCTTTATCGCATCTTTTTTTTCTGATACGCCAACTTTTCCAGCTCGGCCAAGTGTATATTTCTGATTTAAATTTTTAAAAATTTATTTCAGGTGTTTTCACTCAAATTGACCTCCACCTCTCCACCTCAGCTGATGTGTGGTGAGCGTTCTGGTGCAAAATGGCCGCTGTGCATCACCCAGGTGGGTGCTGCACATTGGAGGTGGCTAAGGTGAGTTTCCCCCTCATCACTGTAAAGCACTTTGAGCGTCTGGAAAAGTTCTGTATAGATGCAATGTTTCATTCATTTGTTCATTCATTCATTCCAAAGCTGCCTGCAGCTGGTACACACAGGTATTTAAAAAAATCTGATTGACTTCAGGACTTTGTTGTTTGTTTTTAAAGCACTTGATGGTTTGGCCCCTCCCTGAATGTCTGAACCCCTTCACCCCTATTCCAGGCTGGGGTCCCTGAGGTCTTCCACCCAGCTGCTGCTCTCTGTTACTCAGTCTCAGTTTAAGCTCAAGGGGGACTGGGCCTTCGGTGTGTGTGTGTGTGTGTGTGTGTGAGAGTGTGTGTGCATGTGCGTGCGTGCGTGCATATGTGTGTGTGTGTGCACGCACCTTTGCTGTTTCCACCCTGAGGCTGTGGGGCAGGCTTCCTGCCTTTGATTTGGTCTGCAGCCTCCATAAACACTTTCACATCTCTTCTCAAATCCCGCCTTTTCTCCCTTGCTTTTTATTTCACATCCGGTCTGCCCTCGTCCTTGTGTATTATTGCCTTCTTTTAAAATGTTGTCCTCTGTTTATTTGTTTGGCGGTTATGATTTTAAGCTTTAGAAATGAACTGTGCCCTGTGGGCGTTTCCACTTGAGCAACACTAGATCACCACGCAATCAACAATGCGTCAGATGCGGGTGAGGCTTCTCAGTAACTGAATATTTTTCTTATATAATAATACGTGGAAGCAGATTATTTCCTTTGTGTCCTGCATATTATATAAACAACTGAATTCTTGTCGCAATAGTACAGTGACACAGCAGAAAATATCTTCCGTCTGCTTACAAGCAGCAAGGCGATCTCATCGATCGTATTAAGTCGTGCTTAACCACGTTGCCAAGGATACCGATTTCTGCAGTTTACTTCTGTTGTGGAATGTCGATAGGGAAACAGTGCTCCTGTGTGTTTGTGTGTGTGTGTGCGTGTGTGTATGTGTATGTCTGTGTGTGCGTGCGTGCACGTGTGTAACACTGCAGTCTCTCAGTCTGGCTCAGCGAGGCTGCTCTGGCTGTTCCTCCCCAGCTACAGCCCGCCCCCAAACACAAAAGAGGTGAACTGAGGACACTCTAGTGCTCAGATGATGACGTCACCGCAATGCAGTCTAGGATTAGACCAGGCAGGAGGCTCCATATGTTTTCATTGAATTCGTGACTATTTGCAGCCGATGCTCTTTGCAGCTGAAGGGAAATTAGATGGGGGGTTGGCAGGCGCAAAATAAACAGTTTTATTTGAATATCGTGCCGTCCAAAAGTATGGGAACAGGAGAGTAAATTCAGCTATTTCTGCTATGCACTTATGGCATTTTTGTCAGAGATCAAAATGGATTGATGAGGTTGAGGTCGCGGCTCTGTGCAGGCCACACTGTTCTGGACAAAACATTTTGTTTTGTGCCTTGTGCCGGCAGTGCTACTGTGTGGTATGTGTACCCAAGGGGAGTGCTCAACTTCACTGCTTATCACAAATAGTTTTTCTGAATAGGATAACCATAGGTGCTGTGTGTGGGAGGAGTCTGTCTGTGGTCCCCCTGATAGAAGCTCTTTGCCTCTAGTTATTTCACCTCATGCATATCACATTCCATATATCACGTTCCATGTATCACGTTCCATGCAATAAGCCGTGCGCCTTAAGCCTACTCCTGATCACGCTTTTGCTCAAAGACCTGTGTGATGGCTTTTCTGCGCCTTTACATGAGATTTGTATTGCTACGGTGGTGGGCTAAGGAGTCCCCCGCAGAGGACAGCGTTGCTATCTCTAGCATGAACACGGCCCAGATGCAAAGTATGAAGATCCTTTTCAGAAATGCTCGTGCCATCTGCAAGAAAGGAAGACCCTTCATGGATTAACGTATGGATGTGCAAGTGAGTTATAAATAATTCACCGGCAGGACACGGCAAGCGTAGACCTCCTCCCGTTTAACGCGCACGAGGGTCAGAAAGGGCAAACATTCGCCATCTTCATTCATTTATTAAGTGTGCGTGCAAATGAATAGGCCTGTCCTTAGCCGAAGGGGGCAAAGTAAAGAGCAGAGAAGATTATGTTCACGCGTGCTGAGAGGCCGCAGAGCTCTTCAGAGTCAGGTCGGCCCGGGCGCGCCTCAGTCCTGAGCCCAGTCCTTCCCGGCACTTCGGCCCCGAGTGAAAGTCCCGGCGCGGAAAGCGGAGCCGGGTCTTTTAGTGAATGAGCCGGGGTCTGGCATCGGTCTGGTTACCGCGGCGCGCCGCGCTCTTGAGTGTGTAAACAGAGCCGCTCCAAGCGGCCGCGTCACTGCGTGACCTCGGGGGAAAGGGGACTCCTCTCGGGTTACCGAAAACTGCGCGCGGGCCCCCTCCACCAAACGCCCCCCCCGCGTACTGTATGCCCCACAGCCAGCACATTTAGAGAGGGGCTTCTGCTCTGAGGAACATGCCAGTGCCTTTTTTTTTTTTTTTTAATCCAAATCCAAATCCAAAAAAGAAGGGGCTACAGTGGGTGGCATGTGGGCGTTACCACAGTGTGACTGGTCACAGTTCTTGGGGAATACAGAAGCAGGGAACGGGGTCAGGTTGGCTTCTCGCTTCTTTGTGACGGCACTCAGCGTGGAGCCAGAGCCGGTGGAGTCAACAAAGCCACGCAGCCAAATACTGCTTTCCATTAAAGATCTGTTCAGACAGCACTGCGCTTAACAGCCAGTGCCTCTGCAGGGACACGTTCGCCCACCGTGGATTGGCTGTAATACAGGTCCTGACTGAACAGAGATGGTCTTTGTCTCAATAACAAATATAATTGAAGATTACAATGTGTCACTTTCTTGCTTTTTTGTGTTCAACGTTTAGCAGTCACCTATCCGTTTCAATTCATCATTATTATTATTATTATTATTATTATTATTATTATTGTTAGTAGGCCTAATATATGAAAGTCAGGTTTTTTGTCAGAACTGCCTAGCAGACCTTGAAAGTACCTGCTCAGGGTGCCTATGCATGGACTTTTATAATTCAAGAAAAAAAGAAACACGTAATTTAAATTCTTCACATTTCACTGAACTAAATTGGCACAAACGAATATCACCTTCTGGAGTAAGCCTTAAAAAAGACAGGATATCTTTCATCGACGCGATTCTTCATTGTGGAATATACCACACGTTGACCTTGAATCCTCTTCATCCCCTGCTATGACATTTTAGCTGTGTCTGAGCGAGTGTATTCACCGAACCAGCGCGATCTGGCAACTCGGCAAAACAACAGTGGTTTTGCTGGGGGTGACCCCGTTTTACCGCCTCATCAAAAAGTGGGACACATCTACGCGAGCACGAATCAGCGGCGGGGAGGAGGGGTCTTCGGCATTGAGGCACAAAGAGTGTGTGATGATAACGAGAAACTAACTCATATCTTTCAGTTTTCACTGGTTTCTAGGAAAAATTAAATTCGCTTCCCTCAGATCTAAAATGTAAAATTGATTTCCTGCATGTTTTCGAAAGCAGACTTAAGCATTGCTATTGATAAACAGATTAACACATTTTCTGACGCTAAAAACAACGCGTGCGTATGTGTTACATATTGTTTTAAGGCTATATAACCTTCAAACAGAGTTCAGAACACATTACCATGTTTCTCTCTAAAAATCAACAACATTTATCTAATAATATTTGACGTAGCACCCCTGACAGAAAAAAGTACATTCTACTGATTATTTTCACAGAAAATGGTAGGAGGAAATACATGAGCAGCTCTCATTGGCCGTATGATTGTCAACAAATAACATGTTTCAAATAATAGAAAATCCAAACTTATTTTTGAATGTTGTTAGGCACGCACAAGAAAGTTGTTTAATGTGTAGGCCTAGAGATCAAGGGTCCGTATCTTAAATTTAGTCTGGCTATGCAAAAAACAACAAACAAAAAAAGAACACGGTGAACAATCCCACGTCATACCGAGGCTACATATTTCAACAATAATTTCAGATGAAATTGGGCCGATTGCGGATCACAGCGATGTATGCGCTGTTGTGCGCATGCTCTCATTCAGAAACTGAAGACTGAAAGGAGCGGGAGTCGCGGATCCGCTTGGTATGTAAGATCTGTAGCCTGGTTCGCGGATGCATAATATTCTCCGATGTCGGGTGGAGGCATGACAACACTATAACGCTTCATATAACAACAAATTCCGTCATTAGACGGATTTCCTCTCAGGACAACAGGTAAAGCACGTAAATATATATTCTCTACAAACCGTAGCCGTTTCTGGCTTTACTCTTTGGTTACACTGTAAGCGCCCATTCTGCGGCTCTGTTTAATGTTTACCGTTAGCCGGCTAGCTCGCTATTGTCCGATCCGGCTTAGGGCGGTTTGAACCTGACAATCGTTGGCGAAAGTAAAAGCAGTTGAGAAAGGTAAGCATCAGCTGAATTTAATGTTACGGGGTTTTGTGAAACAGCGGTTTAATAAGATAGTTGTTTACGTTGCTTTTTGACACCGATAAATAGAAAGCGCATGTAGTTCCCGGTCTGATGTGCATCACTATGCTGTTAAAACCGTGTAACTGTAAATCCGTGTTATGAACGGTGGAAGTGGACGGGGTTACCCCGATTACTGAGCCGACGTTACGGTGCTGCATTGCAGATGGTCCGCAATCTCTCTGAAACATCGAACCAGCTCTCAGTAGATGGACAGAATTTAAATCGTTAGCTATAAACACAATGTTGTTTCACCATTTGCCACAATGTGGATGTAGCTAAGCTACCGTTATCCTGGTAGTAATAATTTCCATATGTTCTCTAGAGGAAGGCGCTACTACGCATTTTCCACGCCAGCGAGCGCTGAGATGACGAACTAGCTGTCAACGTGTAAACTTGTGTAAGATAGTTAACGTTAGTTAACCTACGTAGATAGAAAATGGTTAGATAGTTTTCTAGATTTCTGTGTGTATCCATAACGATGTGACGTTGGCTCGTTACGTAAAAAAAAAAAGAAATATAATACAAATATTTTACGGTTGAAGGCCGATCCAGTAACTAACTAACTTACGTCTACCAGTTTTCTTCCCCTGGAATGGTACTGTCAATCTTGTCTGTTGTGGTTGTCTGAACGCTCATACTTTCTGTTGACTTTGGTTTCAGGTTGGCCCGTGCATGGCGTCTGGCCAGACAGGTAGCTGCTAGCCATGGATTTAATCCAAATCACCCTCTCAGTGAGAGGATCAACGTCCCCCGGTAAGGACTAAAAACAACGCGTAATGATCGAAAGGACACTAGTTATTATTACTGGAATTTGCCATCGAGTCAGGTTGTTTATTTAGAAATGTTTATTATTACGAGTATTTTTATGAACACAACTTTACGTGTTGTCAGAAAAGACGCACCTACACGGCGAAGCGTAAAAGGAAATGTGGAAATGTGGAGTAGGTCTACCTGAAAAGTAAGTGTAGAGTAGCTGGTGTGTTAACCCGCTCCTTAATGTAAGAATGACGTCCCACAGGCGAGCAGATCGGGGTCGTCGGCAGCTGCGAGTCCTTGGGCGACTGGTGTTCGCAGAGATCCGTGCCTCTTCAACCACAGGAGGATGACGGGTAAATATATTGTGATCACTGTCCTCAAAACAATTGTTCAAATTCGGTTGATTTTCAAATTTCTGACAATAACTACACATGCCCCCCACCCCATCAGAACTTTGTGGAAACGGACCATCTACGTGCCAAAGGGCGTTGAATGTAAATACCGCTATTTCAAAGGATTCTTTCTGGAATCAAAGGTGAGATTGCTGTTTTTTTAATTCAGGCAGATCTTTACCTCTTTGAAAATTTCTGTAGGTGCAGATCTTGGATATGTGGATTGTTTTTTGTAATTATTTGTCAAGTGCACATTTATGTTCTGATGTGATTTGTTCTGACAAAGTGAGATGTTTGATAACTGAACCTCAGGTGAGGCAGGCATGTGTACTTTTAATTCTTCCGCAAAGGGATGTGTGTTTAGACGATCACTGATAAATATTGAATACTTTGATGAAGCAAATGGTGATCACGTGAGCTCCATCTGATTCTGCCAGCTTGCATTGACACAATGATTCTGAAATGTGACTGGCCATTTAAGGTTTCATGGGTAAATGTTTCAGGCTTCATATGTTAAAGTTACCTTGGATGAGTGAGTGAGTGAGTGAGTGAGTGAGCGAGCGTGAGAGAGAGAGAGATAGTGATAGGTCTTTGGCTGCGTGAGAGAGACTGAGTGAGCTGGGGATATCTTTGGCTGCATGTTTTATCTGTCACATGCACGCTGGCCACACTCCTCAGGGGCAGTTAGTGCTTGTGAAGTTTGTAAACAGTTTACAGTCTGGTAGAGTGGCAGTCTGGCTTGTTGCCAAGCAACATGTCCTTCATAAAATATCTGACCCTAGTGGTATTGCACCCAACTCATAATTTGAGCCATGTATTTTAATGTTGCTGTCAGTGTTTGATATTCTGTCCCATGAGCTGAAGATGCAAGGTTCTGAGGAGATTTTTTTCAAGGCTTTCCTGAAGGATTTAGCATCTGTACCACAGGACGTTACTCAGCCTCAGTTCCCCTTCTTCCTTAAATGGTTCTGCTTGGTGGCTCGCCCTGTTCTGGTGTATGGATGGGCCCCACGGTCTGGTGTCGAATCCGGATCGTGCCAGTGCTGACTGGCCTGGCAGTCTCGTAGGACAATGCACAGTTGGTTCTGTCCCATCGCCCAGGGACGGATGGGTTTCAGCCAGTTAGTATGACGGTGTCTCATATGGCACCGTCGCCCCCTGCTGGCCAGTTGAGCTCCCACAAGTCCAGCGGCTGAGCTGCGCGCGATGTGTCTTCCTCCGGCTCATGTCCGTGTGAGCGCGGCCGCTGGACTGCGGGGTGAGGGGAGGCAGTGGTGTAGTCACGCGCTTCAGGATCCAGGGCTGCGGTTGCAGCGGTGGGTGCTGACAAAAAAAAAAAAGAAGATATTTGGGCTTTCTAAATTTGGGGTGAAAAGAGGGGAGGGAAACGGTACATTTAAAAAATATGTTAAAATTTTTATTAATTTTTTAACATTTTTATTCATTTTTAAAAAGAGTTTTTCTACAGTTAGAATGTTATTTTTGTTTTATGGACGATAAATGCGTTCCATTTCCCTTGCACTAATGAATCCGCTTTTCAGATTTCAACCAATTGTGGCCGGCTGGCTGGAAGATTGGTGAATATTTCCAGCTAAAATCCTTTGTTGGAGAAATGTGCTTTTAATAAAAAAAGACAAAAAGAAACTCCTCAACAATCAGACACAGAAAAGTGATACGTTTACAGATATTATATACAAAGTCTTAACACTGAACATTGAAATTACAGAATGCAGGTGATCCATGTCACGTGATAGTCAATAAGTGGGAGACGCACCAGCACCCGAGAACAGTGAACTCAGGTATATAATGCAGAAACTGCACGATATGGGTTTAGTGCAACGCACCTCGCAGATAGATAACAGCTCCTAGGCCACAACCACAGTGCTTCCCCAACCAGCTTTACCGGTGAGGTTGCATAGCTGACTGCGCATGGGGAGGGGGTGGGGGGGAGTATAGCTGCCCTTCCTTCATCTACAAGTCTGCTAATTTGGGGGTGTTTTGCATTGCTGATGCTGGTGGTGGTTTCCCCTTGCGAAGTGAACATGAAGTGCAGCTTCAGGCTTGTGACTCTGTTTAATTAAGAGACATTGAGACAGCCTGTGTCAAGTGCCAGTTGTAATTAAGCTTGCTCTAGGCGCAAAGTATTTGAATCCCCATTCGCTAGTATGCGCGGTGTTGAAGTTCAGATTTGATGCAGTGCTGGGTGCTCTGCTGTCTGTAGGTAAAAGAGGAGACAGGTGCGTGGAACTTTATGCTCCTATCATTATGTGTTTATGTACTTGCCGTTTTAATGTCCTGTAACATCGGTAGTGTAGCTGCTGTTGGATGTGTCTTGGGACCGCTGTCAGTTCTTTTCCCCCATGGAAGAAGGACCTGTGTCCCATTTTATGTGACTTTGCAGTCCGTAGCTAAATTACGTCGCTGCTAGCTCTTACCGTAAAGGGGGATGCTGTTTGTGATGGAAAAGGGGGCTCGTCATTAAGCGCAAAAAAAAAAAAAAAACACGCACGGCTTTCGGGGAATTCCAAAGACTTTTCCGTGAAGTCAGTCGGAGATGCCAACTGTCAGCGCGAGCACGAGGCCCGAGGAACTAAAAGTGCCCCCACCAGCTGACGCAGTTGCAAAACCTGATACCAGCGTCCAGGGAGCTGGGGAACTCGGACAAGGGCAAAGGGCGTAGCCGCGTTGAGTGCTGTTCATGGGGAGGCACTGTCCTGGATGAGGAGCTTTGGCAAAAGTGGTGCAGCGCTGTTTGTCTTGTGTTTGATTAGCTACTGACAAAATAAAGCCCCCGTTCACGCTGTCGCTCAGCGAAGTGCAGCCCATACAGTACAGTAGACCTACACACACTGCGTTTCCACGACTACACGCAGCGCGTTTCCACGACTACACGTTGCACGTTTTCACGACTACACACAGTGCGTTTCCAGGACTGACCAACGGGTCGCTCACACTGGTGACGTCACATATTTACACGGGTCACTCCTTAGTGCTTGCCAGCTGACCATGGGTCACAGCATTAAACACGATCTCTTTCCACACTGTGACGTGCCAACACTTCCTAGTACTGCAGTTACTGTACCACCTTTCTGGATCCAAACCCTAAACCAAACACCCACACCCACACACATGCACACCCACACACACACACACACATCCACGTGCACACACACATCCACGCACATACACATGCAAACACCCATGCACACCCACCCACACACACGCGCACAGACACACACACGGGTACACACGCACACACACACACCCACACACATATCCATGCACCCACACACACACGCGCACACAGACATATGCGCACACACATTCCCACAGACACACACATACCTGCACACACAAGCGCACCATAATAACACAAAACACGTGAATGTGTAGTTTTTTAACAAGCACCGCAGTGCTGAGTGTTATTTTTATGTAAGCACAAGTATTAATGGAGGAATGTTATAAAAGGCTTCATTTAAAGCGTTATTTAGTATTTGTTTTTGAATTCATAGGTAATAATAATAATTCTTGTATGTTTTCATTACTGTATTGATGCATTGCTTGCCATTGCTTCCTGCTTTTATCTGTAGTGATTTATCAGTGGCTAGGACATCTCACACGTCTATACCAGCCTGCCACAGAACAGACCCATATTAGTTTGGATCAGGTGTGAGAGGGTAGTGTCTCAGTGCACACAGACTGTGACAGAGCTAACGTAAGATAATAAGGACAATGTTTGTTAAATGGAACCCGTGGAGGCAGTATGGATTTACCTGACTCGAGTTCCAGCTAAACAAACTGCAGTAGACGGCTTTATACTGTAGCTACAGCCGAGTACAGAGCATTTCCATTCCTGTTTTAACTGAGCTTGTGTAACTCCATAGAATGGGGGCAAAGTGGAGAATTGGAGGGAGGTTGACCCCCCCCGCTGTGTTTTTTTGGGGAGCGGACCTTGAATGGGAATGGAAGTGCGCTGTACTGAATGACTAGTGTGTGAAGTTGAAGTGCGTTCTGTGCTGCTGTGTGATTACTGGTTTTGTTTTTCAGAATCAGACCTGGTTATTGACGATGGACAGTTTGGCATTTACAGTAAGTGACGTTCATAGTCTCTGTAAACCTTTGCCTAGAAATGAACTGTGCAAATGATAACAGAAGGCATTCAGTCTTGTAATTGTTCTTTGTTGTTGTACAGGTAAATTAGATGGGGATTGTAAATGATACTGTGATTATTAAGAATGTTGATATGTATTTAATACTCTCTGACCTAGCCCATGCTTACTTTGCGAACTGGACTTGATGTTCTTGGCTATGAATAATGGTTACATAATGAGTATTGTACCTTATCGGACCTGTGCTTTGTAGTTGTTTCAATGACCTTTGGTAGGCATTTACTGTACGTCACTTTGGATTAAAGCGTATGCCAAATGAATGCAATGTACTGTAATGTAATACCGACGAGGTGGAGTGTGTGGACTCTGGGTTAGATGGGGATTGTGAATGATGTTATGATTATTAATAATGCTGATGTGTGTTTAACACAGACGGTGTGGAGTGTGTGGACTCTGGGTTAGATGGGGATTGTGAATGATGTTATGATTATTAATAATGCTGATGTGTGTTTAACACAGACGGTGTGGAGTGTGTGGACTCTGGATTAGATGGGGATTGTGAATGATGTTATGATTATTAATGATGCTGATGTGTGTTTAACACAGACGAGGTGGAGTGTGTGGACTCTGGGTTAGATGGGGATTGTGAATGATGTTATGATTATTAATGATGCTGATGTGTGTTTAACACAGACGAGGTGGAGTGTGTGGACTCTGGATTAGATGGGGATTGTGAATGATGTTATGATTATTAATGATGCTGATGTGTGTTTAACACAGACGAGGTGGAGTGTGTGGACTCTGGGTTAGATGGGGATTGTGAATGATGTTATGATTATTAATGATGCTGATGTGTGTTTAACACAGACGAGGTGGAGTGTGTGGACTCTGGGTTAGATGGGGATTGTGAATGTGTTATGATTATTAATGATGCTGATGTGTGTTTAACACAGACGAGGTGGAGTGTGTGGACTCTGGGTTAGATGGGATTGTGAATGATGTTATGATTATTAATGATGCTGATGTGTGTTTAACACAGACGAGGTGGAGTGTGTGGACTCTGGGTTAGATGGGGATTGTGAATGATGTTATGATTATTAATGATGCTGATGTGTGTTTAACACAGACGGTGTGGAGTGTGTGGACTCTGGGTTAGATGGGGATTGTGAATGATGTTATGATTATTAATGATGCTGATGTGTGTTTAACACAGACGAGGTGGAGTGTGTGGACTCTGGGTTAGATGGGGATTGTGAATGATGTTATGATTATTAATAATGCTGATGTGTGTTTAACACAGACAAGGTGGAGTGTGTGGACTCTGGGTTAGATGGGGATTGTGAATGATGTTATGATTATTAATGATGCTGATGTGTGTTTAACACAGACGGTGTGGAGTGTGTGGACTCTGGGTTAGATGGGGATTGTGAATGATGTTATGATTATTAATGATGCTGATGTGTGTTTAACACAGACGGTGTGGAGTGTGTGGACTCTGGGTTAGATGGGGATTGTGAATGATGTTATGATTATTAATGATGCTGATGTGTGTTTAACACAGACGAGGTGGAGTGTGTGGACTCTGGCTGGCTGACTTGGCAGACGGAGATCCGTCTGAGGCTGCATCAGTCTGAGAAGGCTCCGGTGTCCATCACCAAGCGCAAATTTAAGAAGTCCCGATTCAGGTACCCACCTGGGGAGGGGTGGTCGGGCGTCTCGGGTACCCACCTGGGGGGGGGTTCGGGAGTCTCGGGTACCCACCTGGGGGGGTCGGGTGTCTGGGGTTCTGAGTGAGAAAGTTCTGAAGTTCCAGGGTGCACAGAGCAGTTGTTCTTTCCTTACACGTGGCTGATTTTATTTCATCTTTTATTTGAATGTCCCTGGACGCAGATTGAAACTGCATCTGGAGGGCTTTGAGGAAGAGGGGGATGAGGAAGAGCAGAGTCCCACCTCCTGCAACATGATGGCGAGCACGCTGGAGATGAGCATGATCAGCGACAGCGGCTACAAATCACGGCACTCACAGCCGGAACACGGCTACGCCCTGGAGCCCTTGCTGTGGACTGAGTACAGCATCCACACCATGGACCCCGACAACCTGGAGCTCACCTTCGAGTTCTTCGAGGTGCGTCACCTGGCTGACTGTGATGTCACTGCGGTTTTGGGCCATGGGGTGTGTTCCATGGGGCAGGGGGTGAGACTTGGTTATAGTAGCCAATGAGCAACCTGAAGGCGGGGCTTGGTTATGTTGTCCAATGAGCAGACTGAAGGCAGGGCTTGGTTATGTTGTCCAATGAGCAGACTGAAGGCGGGGCTTGGTTATGTTGTCCAATGAGCAGACTGAAGGCGGGGCTTGGTTATGTTGTCCAATGAGCAGACTGACGGCGGGGTTTGGTTATGTTGTCCAATGAGCAGACTGAAGGCGGGGTTTGGTTATGTTGTCCAATGAGCAGACTGAAGGCGGGGCTTGGTTATGTTGTGCAGGCAGAAGGCGGGTCTTGGTTATGTTGTCCAGTGAGCAGACTGAAGGCGGGGTTGGGGGTGTGTCTGACGCCGGCAGGTGTGCTGTGTCCCCGCAGGAGGACATGGGGGAGCGGGTGCTTCAGAGTGATGTTCTCCCCGGGCTGGTGGGCACGGCCTGCCTGCTGTCCTCCTCCTTCCTGGAGAGCGGCAGGAACACGGGCGTGGCCACGCTGCCCATCATGAGCCGCAACTTCCGCCAGACCATCGGCAAAGTGCGAGGTGAGTTACCATAGCAACGGCCACGGCTCTTACGCACAGCGCTGCCATGGTTACTGTTGTACCTGTGTGAGGTGTGTAACAGGTGTGTGGCTGTACCTGTGTGAGGTGTGTAACAGGTGTGAGGTGTGTAACAGTACCTGTGTGAGGTGTGTAACAGGTGTGTGGCTGTACCTGTGTGAGGTGTGTAACAGGTGTGTGGCTGTACCTGTGTGAGGTGTGTAACAGGTGTGCGGCTGTACCTGTGTGAGGTGTGTAACAGTACCTGTGTGAGGTGTGTAACAGGTGTGAGGTGTGTAACAGTACCTGTGTGAGGTGTAACAGGTTGTGGCTGTACCTGTGTGAGTGTGTACAGGTGTGTGGCTGTACCTGTGTGAGGTGTGTAACAGTGTGTGGCTGTACCTGTGTGAGGTGTGTAACAGTACCTGTGTGAGTGTGTAACAGGTGTGAGGTGTGTAACAGTACCTGTGTGAGGTGGACAGGCTGCTGTGCTGTACCTGTGTGAGGTGGTCAGACGGGTGGACGTGAACATGTACCAGTGTGAGGTGTGTAACAGGTGGTTGCCTGTACCTGTGAGGTGTGTACAGCGTTGTGGCTGGTACTTGTGGGTGTGTAACGTACCTGTGTGAGGTGTGTAACAGGTGTGAGGTGTGTACAGTACCTGTGTGAGGTGTGTAACAGGTGTGTGGCTGTACCTGTGTGAGGTGTGTAACAGGTGTGTGGCTGTACCTGTGTGAGGTGTGTAACAGTACCTGTGTGAGGTGTGTAACAGGTGTGAGGTGTGTAACAGTACCTGTGTGAGGTGTGTAACAGGTGTGTGGCTGTACCTGTGTGAGGTGTGTAACAGGTGTGTGGCTGTACCTGTGTGAGGTGTGTAACAGGTGTGTACGGTGTGAGGCGTACCTGTGTGAGGTGTGTAACAGGTGTGGTGTGCGTACCTGTGTGAGGTGTGTAACAGGTGTGTGGCTGTACCTGTGTGAGGTGTGTAACAGGTGTGTGGCTGTACCTGTGTGAGGTGTGTAACAGGTGTGCGGCGGTGTGTTTCAGTGGATTACCTGGTGATTCGGCCCATTAACGGCCTGATGTGTGACATGCGCTCCTGCTTCACTAAATACTGGAGGAAGAGGAGCGCGCTGGACGTGGGACACCGAGGAGCCGGCAGCTCCCTGCACGCTGCCAAGTGAGTCTCACCTGTCCCACACCTGCTCTGAGTCTCATACACCTGCTCTGACTCTCATACACCTGCTCTGACTCACACACACCTGATCTGAGCCTCACCTGCTCTGAGTCTCATACAACTGCTCTAACTCACACACACCCGCTCTAACTCACACACACCTGATCTGACTCTCACCTGCTCTGACTCACACACACACCTGCTCTGACTCATTAAGCTTTAATGTGAGAAAGGCAGTGTTAATGCGAGACACTGTTTTGGGTTTCTGTGTGGTGAAAACGTGCTTCTCTCGGTTTCAGACACACCAAAATCAGGGAGAACACCATCGTATCCTTCAAGAGCGCTGCCAGTCATGTGAGTGGCCAGTCGCGTGCCTGACTTCCTGGCCGTATGTCAGGGGCGGGCCTTCTGCCCCGCCCCTTACCCAGAGGGCCAGTGTGCTGCTATCTGTTCCTGCCACTTACTCCGCCTTCATTTTTACATAGCTGTACACTCCAGTGCCACTTCACTCCAACATCAGACTGCGGTTAAAACACCTTCACCGTGGATATACGTGTGCAGTACACAGCTGCTGCTTCTGGATGAATAAATGTAATATCAATAAATAGTTGGGCTGGGTAGTTAAGAACAGATGTTGACACGAAATTCCAAAACCGACCAGCCCTCGTTGTGCAAGGCGTCTTAAATAGAAACAGGTAGAACGAGATAAATGGGTGCATAAATAGATTTGTAGTGCACCGGATTCACCCAGTTTGTTTTGCCCTAAATAACCTAGAAACGGAAGAACTGGCTACAGGAATGCTAAAACATGCTATTTATTTATTTTCAAAATATCAAGTTTGATTGTGTGCATGACACAGTTAATGCAGGATATGTGTTTGCGTACTGCTGCATTACCGTGGTGTGTTCTGTGTTTGTCCTGTAGGGGGCAGCGTATGTGGAGTTTGATGTCCACCTCTCCAAGGACTTTGTACCCATCGTGTATCATGACCTTACCTGCTGTATCTCAACCAAAAAGGTGACATTTAAAAGTGGCTTGTAACTGCACAAACTCGCTTATAAGGCTGGTTTCACAGACACAGATTAAACTTAGTCCGGGACTAAACGGAGTTCTGCGTGGAGAACCTCCATTCTTAATCTGTGTCTTTGCAACCAGCCCTTTCAGTCTTAAAGCACTGTAATGCACTTACATTTGAAGTAAATGGTAAATGGACTCATTGATATAGAGCTTATCAAAGCGCTTACAATTGTGCCTCTGCATTCGCAGGAGTTAGAGGTTAGGGGTAGGTGTCTTGCTCAGGACCTTGAATGAGGCGGTTACCGCAAACTCACTGCGACTCGGCCTCTGACTTACGCCTAGTGCGGAGAGTTGCTCTTCTTTCTGTTTTAGTCAGTGACCTTCATGAGGAAAAGAAGGCTGGAGTTGTGGTGGTTGCGTGAGTAGTTGGTGGCTAGTTAGGTTGGTTAGGTTAGGTTAGGTTGGGGTTAGGGGGTTTTGGAGTTAGGTTAGGGTTGTGCAAAGACACCGCTTATCTCAGTGTGCAACTCCCTTCTTCTCCACAGAAAAACGACAAACATTCTCTGGAGCTGTTTGAGGTTCCTGTGAAAGATCTTACATTTGACCAGCTACAGCTTCTAAAGGTAAAAACCCCCATTGCAATGCCCGTGATATTTATTACAGAAAAGCTTCTCTTACCCCCCCTCCACCACCCCCCACCCCTAGTGCCTAGTGCTTATAACAGACCCATTAAAACATCATCTGCCTTAATACTGGGTTTTCTTAATACTGTGAACATTTAGGGCACGGTTGTGCAGTTGTGACTGTTTCCCAGAGGTGGAAAATCCAGGTTCAGAAAGTGAGAGTCCCCAGTATTTTGTATTGATCCCCTGGATTCAGCCAGGAGGATGAGCTCGTTTTGAAATCAGCTGGCTGAGTTCACTGGTGAAAGAAACACACGGCAGGACTTTCTGAACCCTGGACTTTCCCCGTCTGCTGTTTAGTTTAGTTCAGTTTAGTTTATTTTAGCTTAGTTGCCCTCATTCCTCTCCTGGCGGTGCAGCCATATTTCTGTGCCTCTGCACCTGGCGCTTCTTTAAGTTCCGCGAGTTTCCCTCTCTAGCGCACGGGGTTTCTGTACTGTGCCCTGCCACGTCCGCGTCCCCCCGCTCTCGGGGAAAACCCCTGCACACCTGGCGTGCGCACCTGTTACAGGTGTGCGAGGGGCTGAAGCTGAAGTGGAACACTGAAGAAGCATCTGTTAAGGGTCTGCGTTTCCGTCACAGACGCCTGGTGGAGGTCTTTGTAACTGAAACACTTTGGCATGTTTATAGAGCCGCGTTTCCACCCGGAACTTTCAGTCCCAGGAACTACTTTTCAAGGAACTAAAAGGTTCCTTCAGCCCACTGTTGTCTGCGTTTCCACCGCAGTCTAAAGACCCGTGAAGATTAGGCAAATTAGCCCACTGACGTATGAAAAAGCGACGTCGTCGGTCTATCTGTCGTAAGTTTCTTCTGTAACCCCATACTACCACCGAAGTAGCCTACATTAGTTTCTAATAACCTGGGACAGCCCGGAGGGGTTTATTCCACTTGTACAACGGGTTACCAACAATGACTATATATGGTTACTTTAGTATTTATTGATTTTTATCGACTTAATCACCTGAAATTGAAATATTCTTCCGCAGCCGTTTGGGCATATTTTACCGTTGTCAAGCAAAACTGTCGTTGGTAGTTCGACTTGGACCGTTGTTATGCAACAAATAGGATATAACAGGCCAATAGTCAGATTGTAACTGTTTTATATATCCTCTCAAACACATTCATTATGTTTTTATGCGAACATTCACTTTCATTTCTTGACACCCGAGGCGACAGAATGCATTCACATTCCACAAATAACTGGTAACAACAGCAGAAAACATGCACACGTCGTGAACAATTTGATGTTGAATTGATTAATTCGACTCTCATCGTCAATTCCATATAGGCAAATCGCAAAATGACAAGAATAAATAGAATGAAAACTCGGATTTGCGCGAAAATTTTAATTAATATTGCTTTCCTTCAAAGTTACTGCTAGCGAAGCAGCGAAGTGTGCCCTCCAGATGCGAACCATACACCATAAATTAGTCCATAGTCTTCCTGGTCTTTTTGTGGAATTGAAGAATCGCAGAGTAAAATCATGGCAGTCTGAAAAAGCAAAAGGGACGATTACTAGAATTAACCTGTTATTTTACCCTGACAAAAAATGCGGATGGTGATTTCCTGTTTTCTTTTACTGTATCACCAATGTAAATTATGCAGAACTACCGCATACCTCACATAACTGTGTCAAGCGTTTTGAGTCAATTATAACGGGCTAACAAAGAAAATCCGGAAGAAAATATTCAGCAACTGAATTAAACCGTTTGATACGTAATATGCTGTCCCAGCACGAATGCTTAACATTTTATAAAACAAATACTAAAGCAAGAAAAGAACAGACGAGCACACGTTATAATCCTCTATCTTAATTTCTCATCTGTTCCAAGACGTTGGCAGGCTATAACCAAAAGTAGGCAACTGCGCCGCATAACATACAAGTTTGAATTCAAGTTATTATTATGAAAATAAATCGGTTTGCGGCTGCAGATTTTTTAAAATGGCGGTTGAAATAAAATACTGCGAGTAGTCGACCAATCATAAATATTCAGCGCTTGCGCCCCACCCCAAAAGTTTACCCCCCGAGCAGGGACTTTTTTGGGGGTAAAATAAAGTCCCCGGAACTTAATTTAGACCCCTGCGGTGGAAACGCACTGAGTTCCTCAAAAGGTTCCTAGTTCCTGGGGTAAGTTCCTGCGGTGGAAACGCGGCTTAAATGTTTACGTGCAGGCATGGCAATCTGCAGGAATCCCTTCTGCCATCTTAATCACGTTTTATCACTTCCAAGCAAACAACCCAAGCAGGAACCTTTGCCCCGTGAGACGTCAGCAGTGATTGTTGACGCAGCTGGGCAGAGCATGTTTGCACTCTTAGCCTTTCCCTTTCCTTTAAGGAGGTCCACAGGCTTGCGCCTCTGATAACATCAGGCTGGGATTTGGCTTTGCCTTTTGAACACTTTCAGTCTTTGTTATCTCCCCACTTTTATTTTATAACTCAAAGGAAATCACATATCAGTGTAAGCAGACTGGTGAAATTTCAGTTAACTGGAACACACTCTCTCTCTCAAACACACAAACACACATACATACACACACAGACACACACACTCGCGCACACACACACACACACACACACACACACACACACACAATCACACACACACACACACACACACACACACACACACACACACACACACACACACACTCTCGCACACACACACACACACACACACACTCAAAGCCATGAGGATGCAGAATAGGCTTGGTTTAATGAGGGGCACGTGTATTAAACACACACACACACACGCATCCATTAAAGTGAAAAGCTCCTCCCTGTTTTGAAGTGTGTGTGCCATCGGGCGGGTGTGGTGCTGTGCTCCGGGGGGCACTGCCCAAACCGTCGGTGTTAAGAAGTGTTAAAGCCCTTTCCGGAGGCTTCCCTCGTTCTCCGTGATGCTTAGATGTGCTCTCCCATTTTGCCCTAACAGCTGGCCCACGTCACCGCCATGAAGGTGAATGACCAAGGTACTTACCTGCTCTTACCTGCTTTTACCTGCTTGTTCTTTCATCGTAATCCTGTCCGTCAAGGCATAATCTCCGTAACTCCCCACGCACACACACACACACACACACAGAAAGGCCTTTGTCCGCGAACCTGATCTGCTGGGTTTCGTACAGCTGATCCAGTGCTTTGTTTCCGTTGGAAAATCTCCTTCTCATGGTGGAGATTTATAAAATCGTATGTTCCATGCTAGCAGCCCAATGCATTTGGGCCCAGTTTTCTTATTCTTTTTGCAGAAAGCTGTTTTGGTCTTAGGTTTGCATGAGATGAATAAGACTGGTGAAATAAATGGCACAGGACTGGGCAGTTCTCACTGTTTATCAGACCTTTTGTGAATTTCTCATAAATAAGTGTCCCATGTGTGGGTAAATCCCCTCCTACTCCCAGATTTGAATTTGGCTGTAGTTTGAGGAGTGTGAGGATATAATGTGAGATTGCGGAAGTGAACAGGGAAGTCTGGCTGGCTGAAATGTCGTGCTTGGTGAGTTAAAGCCACAGCGTGTGGATGGCTGGTTGTTTGGTTTGTTTTCGCAGATCCCCAGGATGAAGAGGAGTACATCGCGGAACACCAGCCCTTTCCCTCGCTCGACCAGGTAACCTCAAGCACCTGCTTTTCACCACGTTTCCCCTTAAATCCATTTTACCACAAGCGTAGCACACAGAGGCCCAGTCGTTAGGATCTGTGGGGGTTTTTAAAAATCGGTCTGTTTTACAGATTTTTCAGGCCGTTCCAGAAAACGTGGGATTCAACATTGAGCTGAAGTGGATCACACGGCTGAAGGTACACCTAGCGTTACTCTGATCACACCAGTGAAATCGCTGAACGGTGATTGGTGTAATCCTGTTGACTGTATGACATCGCTGAACGGTGATTGGTGTATTCCTGTTGATTGTATGACATTGCTGTACAGTGATCGGTGTAACCCTGTTGATTGTATGACGTCCCTCAGAGGTGCCTGTTGTTGTTTTTAACAGGACGGGTCCTGGGAGGGGAATTTGTCCACGTACTTCGACATGAATCTGTTCCTGGACATCATCCTGAAATGTGTCCACCAGCACGCCGGCAAGCGAAGGATCGTCTTCTCCTGCTTCGACCCCGATGTGTGCTCCATGTAGGTGCACGCTGGCGCACCCTGTGTGTGTACAGTACATACATTCTGCACCATCTACCGCATTACCGCAGGGCAAATACTGCTAAATGTGTAGGGTCTGCAGCTCCCGCACGTATGCAGGTTGGGTGCAGTGTAGGTGCCTGGCGTGTTTTACTTGTTGTGGGTGACATTCCTTCAATCTTGTCCTTAAAAGATTTCAAATGAATCACTGGCTGTGATCTTAAAGTGACAGCTCGCTCTCAGGGGTTTCTCCGTATTGTTTTGGTGTATCTGCAGCGTGTTTTTGACCTTTGTTCAGCGTTCTCGGTGGCGTGTCGAGGGTGGAGCGCTCATTTGCAGTGGTGCCGAGGTGCAATAAAAACCAAAAAAAGAACAAAAAATTTTCGAAGAATAATAAATGAAATAGTAGGAGGCATCAGCTGAATCTTTTACAATCCAAATAAACAAGATTCACGAGCGAAGATCTAACATTTCCCATGTTACAAAAGAATCCAGTTTCAGCATTTTTTTCAGTTCCTCTTCCCCCCCCCCCGCATTAGGTTCCGCATTAACTCATGACGCATGTAGCGTTAGGCAGTCCTGAGAGTGTGTGTGTGGTATTTACAGTATTCTGAACCCCTCGAGTGATGACAGACGGAAAGGGTAGCCTGTTTCTGATTGGCCCAGGCCGTTCACACGGTTCTGTGAAGGGTATTTTTAATTCTCCCAGAAGCGTCTCTAAACCAAGGAGGGCCATTGCTCCGCGATCTCGGGTTGCCGGGCCGGTTCTAGGCAGAGGAGGCTTGAGCGATCGCCTGAGGCGTCATCACCCAGAGGGGCGCCAAAGAAAAGGAGGAATTTTAAAAAATGCGTTGCCTGCGCAGTAGTCGCCCCCGCCCCCCGTCTGAAATTTCGCCTACAGCAGCAGGGAGGCTGGAGCAGGCCTGTGGGGCTGCAAGGTCCAACTGGAACTGTTTCTGAATCTAGAATTAAAAAAAATAAATAATTTGCATAAAAGTGACTTAATGTCGCTGTACAGGCTGGTTTAACATTAATTGAAGAGTATTTTCTTTCTTTCTTGCTTTGAGCCACAAACCCTGAATGCGCTGATAATGTGCAGAAAATTCTGTAAATATCTAACGTCGGCTTCACTTTACACAAAAGCTATGTTTGTGAGTGAACTTCAAGTTGTGTGTCAGGAGTTACTGAAGGCAGTGAGTCTGCACAGCTGTTTGTTGTGTGTGAGTGAATAGCGGGTGTATAGTGTGTGTGTATAGTGTGTGAATAGTGTGTGTGTGCATAGTGTATGTGTGTAGTGTGTGTATAGTGTATGTGTATATAGTGTGTGTGTGTGTATAGTATGTGTATAGTGTATGTGTATAGAGTGTGTATGTGTGTAGTGTGTGTATAGTGTATGTGTATAGAGTGTGTATGTGTGTAGTGTGTGTATAGTGTGTGAATAGTGTGTGTGTGCATAGTGTATGTGTGTGGTGTGTGTATGTGTACAGTGTGTGTATAGTGTATGTGTATGTAGTGTGTGTATAGAGTGTGTGTGTGTAGTGTGTGAATAGTGTGTGTGTAGAGTGTGTGTGTACAGTGTGTGTGTATAGTGTATGTGTATAGTGTGTGAATAGTGTGTGTGTGCATAGTGTATGTGTGTAGAGTGTGTGTGTATAGTGTATGTGTATAGAGTGTGTGTGTGTATAGTGTATGTGTATGTAGTGTGTGTATAGTATATGTGTATAGAGTGTGTGTGTGTATAGTGTGTGTATAGTGTATGTGTATAGAGTGTGTATGTGTGTAGTGTGTGTATAGTGTATGTGTATAGTGTGTGAATAGAGTTAAATCTGGGCTGTTGTCTCTGCAGGGTGCGGCGGAAGCAGAACAGGTACCCCATCCTGTTCCTGACTCAGGGGATCTCCACCGTGTACCCTGAGCTCATGGACATCCGCTGCCAGACCACGCCCATCGCCATGAGCTTTGCACAGAGCGAGGACATCCTAGTGAGCTGCCATCGCATCTCACACACCTGAACCACACCTGTACATACACACCTGGACCACGCCCTTATCTACACACCTGAGCCACACCTGTACATACACACCTGGGCCACGCCCATATCTACACACCTGTACATACACACCTGGACCACGCCCTTATCTACACACCTGGGCCATACCTGTATATACACACCTGAGCCACAGCCATATCTACACACCTGAGCCACGCCCTTCTGTGTAAGGCGTGTGGTTAAGCGTGTGTGGCGCTGAGCCGGGCTGCTCTCCCACAGGGCATCAGCGCGCACACGGAGGACCTGCTGAGGCACATGGACTCCATCAGCGAGGCGCACGCCAAGGGCCTGGTGGTGTTCTGCTGGGGCGACGACAACAACAACCACGAGACCCGCAGGACGCTGCGCGAGCACGACATCGACGGGCTCATCTACGACAGGTAAGGCCCCGCCAGCGCTCCCACAATGCCCCGGGAACGCGCCGAGGACACCCTGAGAACGCACCAACAACTCTCCCACAGCGCTCCCACAACGCTCCCACAGCGCTCCCACAACGCTCCCACAACTCTTCCACAGCGCTCCCACAACTCTCCCACAGCGCTCCCACAGCGCTCCCACAACTCTCCCACAGCGCTCCCACAACTCTCCCACAACGCACCCACAGCGCTCCCACAGCGCTCCCACAACGCTCCCACAACGCTCAGTAAACGCTCTGAGAACACGCCGGCAGACTTGGGGGGGGAGTGGGGGGGTCTGGATGGAGTCAGCAACTTGAAGCCGTCCTGCTTATAGTGGCTCCCTGTACATCTGTCTGTTATTACCGTCCGTCTGTCTTTCCATCGGGGGAGATTACTGATCACTGATCTCTGATCCCTGATCACTGATCACTGCTGTTTAACAGCAGTTGTGAAACCTGGGAGATTCTTGATCTCTGATCACTGATCGCTGATCATTCCTGTTTAAGGCCAGTAGTGAAATGGCTGGGCAGGCCTGGTCAGGGCAGGGTGAGTGCGATAGACAGAATCTTTCTGAGATGTATTCATGTCCTGCATCTCTACTGAAATACCCTCACTCCCTCATCCATTCATTCTCTCACCCCCTCATCCCTATACTCTCACTGACTCATCTGTGCCCTCACTCACTCACTCACTCACAGTGACTCCCTCAGCACTCAGCAGGTCTGGTCTGATGTCTGCTGTAGTCTCTCTTCATGCGGAGCCCTGTCAGTATGTGTCCCTGTGCAGCAGGATAAATGTGCTTTTCCCTCCTTTTTCATCTGGATAGAAGAGTAGTGGCATGCTGCACTCGCAGAATGAGCTGCACTTTACAGACACGTGTGAGCGCAATGTTGATCAGCAGTTTAGCCAACGATGCAGCCCTTGCTCTCTGTGTGCCTGGGGCAGGATTGTGTGTGTGTGCGTGAGTGTGTGTGCGCGTGTGTGGGTGGGTGTGTGTGTGAGTGTGTGTGTATGTATGTGTGTGTGTGTGAGCGTGTGTGTGAATGTGTGTGTGAGTGTGTGTGTGAGTGTGTGTGTGTGTGTGAGTGAGTGCGCGTGTGTGTGAGTGTGTGAGTGTGTGTATGAGTGTATGTGTGTGTGTGTGTGTGTGAGCGTGTGTATGAATGTGTGAGTGGCGTGTGTGTGAGTGTGTGTGAGTGTGAGTGTGATGTGAGTGTGTTGGGTGTGTGGAGTGTGTGTGTGTGTGAGTGTGTGTGTGTGTGTGAGTGTGTGTGTGTGTGTGTGAGTGTTATCTTGTTGTGGTAACTCTGCCTCTTTCTTTCAGAATTTACCAACGCTCGGGGCCCAAATTACAATGACACGAGTTCTGCAAACACCAGTAATGTCCCTCTAGTTCCTGACTGTGTTATCACTTTCGATATTTTCTTATGGCTTGTTTTGGATATGAAAGAACATTCTGGCTTACCACATAGCCCCACCCTCATAGCCCGTCCATGAAAATGATGTGTGGCACTTGACTGGTCACATGGTATGGCGTACAGGAGCAGCGCTGCAGGGTTGAAAAATAACCTGAGAATGTGTTAAAAGTCAGGCGTCTCAAACTCTGCAGTGTCTGCAGGTTTTACTCCGGTCCTGGAGGGTCACATCGCCTGCAGGTTTAACTCCAGTCCTGGAGGGTCACAGTGCCGGCAGGTTTAACTCCAGTCCTGGAGGGCTGCAGTGGCTGCAGGTTTCACTCCAGTCCTGAAGGGGGCGCTGTGTCTGCAGGTTTAACTCCAGTCCTGGAGGGGGCGCTGTGTCTGCAGGTTAACTGATGACGGAAACACACTGTCAGGCAGCAGGCATTGTGGCCCTCCAGGCCTGCCCTCTGGGCCTTCTGACCCTTAAAGGGACAGTTCACATTTTCTAGACCTGGGTTCACTGACTTTATCCCCATGAGTTATGTAATAAATTGGGGTACATGTTGGGCTCAAGCCCTCCTAACTTGAGTAGCTCGTTCTTCCTTAGCCGTTAGCTTTGTTAGCCAAATAACATTGATTTAATGGAGGCTCGTAATCGCCACCTGACAGCTATTTAACAAAGACACTATTAATAAAGCAACCTTTAATAAACACTTTTTTATATGTTTATTTGCTTGCATAAATACATATCTTGTAATCAAAACGTTCCAACATAGCAAAAAAAACTGCCCTATTGTAAACTACAACCGTTTCTACTCCTGGTTACATGGCAGCTGATCAGTTGCTTGGCAACGGCCCATAGTGTCATTTTTGTAAGTGAAGTCACGTCATGTTAGTTTTTACACCAACCTTGGGGTTAAATGTAGCATCTCACTCTCGGTACTTTAGGTCAGATTGCTAGTTAATGGGATGTACCAGAAATGTCATTGTGTTGTGTATTTCTAACCAAGGGATGTAGGTTGTTTGTTTTAAAAAATGATTCATCCATCTCCAGTAATATATTCAGAATTGAGCCAAATAGGAAAACCGTTTGTTATTTCGTCGCTCTCCCCTACCCCAATTGATTACATAACTCATAGGGAGAAACTCAACGGGCTCGAGTCTAAAAAATGTGAACTGTCCCTTTAAGTATGAGGGCAGGCTGTGAGCTCTGATTGGTCAACTGCCCTGCGCATCATTTCTGTATGTGAGTCACTTGTGGCAGCTCCCTGTAGCTCATGACTATGTGTTTCTACTCATCCACTCACTGGTATCTTCTCCATTTCCCCTTAATCCCCAGTAAGCTGTGTAATGTTCTCATTGGCCCGGACTGAGCGTGTGCACGTGGCCCCTGGGGAGTTTACTTTGCAGGGAGGGGTGGGCGGGGGGGGGGGGGGATGGGGGGGGGGGCGGTGGTTAACCCTTGCATTGCTGGAATGTGAGCCCCAGGGGCTCTTCATGACTACTGGAGCACCGTGCTGCTTTAAGTTTAAAGTTCCTGTATGAGCTGGAAACTCTACTAAACTGCAGTGCTGAAATGAGTGAGTCAGTGAGCGAGTGAGTGAGAGAGTGAGTGTGTGAGTCAGTGAGCTAGCGAGTGTGTGAGTGAGAGTGTGTGACAGTGAGAGAGTGAGTGAATGAGAGAGTGTGAGAGAGTGAGTGAGTGAGAGAGTGTGAGAGTGAGTAAGTGGGAGAGTGTGAGAGTGAGTGAATGAGAGAGTATGTGAGTGTGAGTGAGTGAGAGAGTGGCTGAGTGAGTAAGTGAGAGAGAGAGTAAGTGAGTGAGTGACTGTGTGTGTGAGTGGGTGAGTGAACGACCAGGCGAGCGTCATACAGCACATTTTCTGAGAAATTGACAGCATTTGAGTTTTATTTTTGTTTAGATTCCTGAATTTTCATGATTTTGCATTTCATAACTGAATGCACTAATTGT
This sequence comes from Anguilla rostrata, assembly GCF_018555375.3. Lineage (NCBI taxonomy): Eukaryota > Metazoa > Chordata > Actinopteri > Anguilliformes > Anguillidae > Anguilla > Anguilla rostrata. The sequence continues at coordinate 56,072,043 of NC_057938.1, read as the reverse complement.
ATGTGCATTATGGGCTATATTCTGATAGAATGTAGGTGCCGATCTGCAGGTACTCTTCGTTGAATTTTACTTATTTTTTCTTCTTATTTAATTGCTTGTACCTTGAATGGTGTTTTCTATTGGAGAGGTGGATTGTGATTGTTTGTTTGTGTTTGTCTGGCAGTTATTGAGCATAAACACATATATGCATGAAAGCATCCTGCACTAGACTCTTAGACGGTGTGTAGCTGGTACTCCTCTCAGTGTAGTGTGCTGTCCGGTGCGTGTTGTTAGATGCAGAGCGTTGTTATTGGCACTACTACGGCCCCTAAAGTGCCGACTCACCCACTCCCCCAACACTCCCCCCTCCCCCCCAACGCTCTGCTCCATTTCTCCCCTGCATCTCAAAACAAAATACTTTTTATCGCCCCCCCATTCTGTAAGAAGGAACTGCAATTGAGAAAATTGAGCAGGGCGAACACCTATGAGTTTAGTTTTTTGTTTTTTAATTTTTTTAAAAATCTTTTAATGCACCACAATGAGCATTTCAGAGTACTTTGAATGATGCATTTGTGCTTTTATTTTATTATTTATGGAACATATTTTATGCTGCAGTTGACAAGAACACAAAATACTGTGCATGTGGTATTTTGACCCCTCTGTGCTGTAGCATGTCGACACTTAAGATCATTCAGGTCTTAAGTCTTGCCATGGGGGATTTGCATTGTCGCAGGTCTTTGCCTCTTAGTTTAAACAGAGCGGTTTAAGCCTGGGTATGTGCGCCCCCTGGTGGAGAGGTTGGTAAGCGTGCCGCCGGTTGCAGCCTCCTCTGGGACGCAGGGCCTGCGAGACGCTGACGCTTGGCCCCCTGCTGTTTGTTTCAGGATCTGCGACGAGCAGGTGGAGCAGCCCAACATCTTCAAAGTGGAGGAGCAGGTGTCCCTGCAGGAGATGCTTCCGGAAGAGACGCTGAAGAGCTGCGCTTGCTCCAGCTTCAGCCTGTCCTGCTCCTCTCTCCCTTGCAAGGGGCGGGCGGGGGCAGGGGGGGCGGGGGCTGGCAGCGGGGAGTCTGACTCTGGGCTCAGCTCCTCCTGAACACCCCCACCTCCCCTACCCCCTCCCTCGCTCAGAAAGGATGTTCCCTACGGAGAGAGAGAGGAACACTGTGCTGCAGAATTTGATTAGCTTTGCATGACATAACAAGTCTGAGCTCACCTGATCTGGCCTGCCACACACCTTCAAACTGGGGAGGGGGTAGGGTGGGTTGGGGTAGGGTAGGGTGGGAGGGGGGAGGGGGGGCGGGGGTGGGGGGACAAAGTTGCCATTTCCATTTGGCTTTCGCTGCATTTCCTTTTTGTAATCATGACCTGCATTTAGCTGTGGCAGTGTGATGGCTCTGCGATCCCTGCTGCAGAGCTTAGGTCCGCTGCGCCACACCCACACGCCTAACGCACACCTTCCAGACCCTGGGCACATCTGTACTTGAATTACTTTTTAACTCTTTAGACAGTGGTAAAAAAAAAAACACTCCAAGCATGCTTTTAGTGACATTTTGGAAAAAACTTGTCAGATAACAATGTAAACTCAAGAGAAGAATTTGGAATGTTTTAAAATAACGGTTTCTGTTCAAATGGTGCAGAATTTTACCGGTGTCTAAAGGGTGATTCTACCCAAGTCTGGCACACACCCGACGCACACACCCATGTCCCTGTGACTGTGTGAGGTGTGATTATGTGCAGTGGAGCTGTAGACTGTTAGAGTTTCTTAGCTTAGAGCTTTGGAGGCTAACCCCAGCGCTGTCTGAGCCGCCTGCGCTTGAACGAGCCAATCACATCGCACGCGTCCTTGTGCGGGTCGAGTTCAAGCAAACAAACAATGACTCGCGCTACTCGAGCTCTTAAATCCTCCTGTTGCCGTGCAACAAGCGTGGGATTAGGGGTTTAAGCCCAGAAGGTTAGAGCTAGACTGCAGGTCTGTAAACCAATGCTGCCATGGTATTTCGATCTTAACTTTTATTTAGCCAATTAGCGATAGCGTCTCAGTTTGTGTATTTCCGTTATTTATTTTAACTGTTTTAGCTGTAAGGTCCCGGGGCAGGGGTGGGGGGCAGGGGGGGTGGGGTGGGGTGGGGGGAGTCCTGTGTCTTATGGGCACTGTGCCACAAGCGAATGTGGACGATAAAAGCCAATGTTGACCTTACCTCAGCTGTGCCAATTTCACTCTAGAGAGCCCTGGTTTAGAAGGACCAGTGTGACCGTGCGTACCACAGGTAGACTGCCGTCAGTCTTTCCATGCATTCCAGGCATCTGGTCAAGTCTTACGAGCATCCGACTGGGAAACATCCCATGGAACAGCCTTCCAGCTCGGGATTCCTGGTTCGGTCAGGTCTGACATCATGTCAGAATTCTGGCCTTCAGGGTAAAACAACTTTTTAAACACTTTCACAACTGATTTTCAAATGGCTTGTATCAATTAACATACACAAATTGAAAGTCGACCTCTGGTCACAGCACAACTAGCTTCACGCAAGCCAGCATTATCTTAAAAATAGCTTGAATAACATTGACGTAGGCAATAGTCTTTCATGCTGTATGGAGCTATGATTAGGCGTACAATAGCAGTGATCTTATTTTCGTATGAATCCCTGTAGTCATTAAAGACGCCAAACAGAAACTAGAAATGCATCTGGCAGTTTTCCAGGCTCACGCTGGATGTATCTAGTATTAGTAGCCAGTGTCTAATCGTGACAGGTATCATAGTTAGTTTCTCCCGTCCCGTGCTTTAGCTTCAGTCAGATAACAGCTTTGCGATCGGAACCTCGAGTTCGCGGCCGGGACCTCGGAGAGGCCGAGCCGGTGTGGACGGCACCCGTTTATCCCCGGACAGACCGTGCCAAGCGCTGCGGGCGCTCAGGCGTGTGTCCGGCTCCTGTGGGCCCAGCAGTGCGCTGGAATGTACCAACGCGCACGAAACAAAGAAAAAAAAGAGAATGAAAAACAAAAAAAAATTCTGTTTGATCATGGAGGTGGAGGACAAAGGGCATTATGGGTATCTTGGCCCCAGTGGCCTGGGAAGATTCTTATTTTGCTGTTGCTTCAGAATATGACTTAATATCAGGGTGGGGGTTGAGCTTCATTTCAGCTCAGTCATCTGAGGGAATGTATTGAAATTGGGCGTTCACAATTTGGAAAAATGTCCATATTTGTCTGGTGGGGATTTTTCCTGTTCATTAATTAAATTTCAGGTAATTGACTGAATTGAAATGGAATTGAATCCGAACCCTGTTAAATATTTTTTTTTTTTTTAACTGTTTTTTTTTAAATGAACTTCATAATTGTACTTGAATGCTGGTTATTTCACTGTCTTAACAGAAAAGTGAAAAGCTCAACAGACCAACGCCAAGGTTTTTTTTTTTTCTTTCTCTGTGTCTGAACAAACATACCTCTACTCATCTTCCACTAAACAATTCTGTCAGTAACAATGCAAAGCTTGGGACCTTGGGGTTGTTAATTTGTCACAATGAGATATCATGTACTGTCTTGTATTTTATTTTATCTAAACCTGCCTGTAGCGTTACTTCACATAGAGCACTGCAAAGCGAGTGAGACTTGATTCTGTTGCAGAAGTTGTGTCTGGTTGGCTACACTGTCTGTATAAACATGCTCCCGCCCCGGGCTGCGTACTTAAACTGTGCATGCGTGACTAACTCCTGCCCCCTGAGATCGGGGGGACACTTAAGAGTGGCAGAAATTAAACTAATTATTGCTGATGCATTTCTGATGTATTTTGTGGGGAGTGCGGGGATGGCTTGAAACTGAAAGAGTGACGTCCAAAATAAAAGGTCGCGTAGAACCGACATCATTATGCATAAAATGCGCGTCAAATAGAAAAACATCGTGAAAGAAATGAAAAATAAATTCAGTGTTCAGCCATGTTTTTTCAGCGCTACAGTATGTGCGCTTCCCTGAAGAGAACATGTCTGGCTGGCTATGCTGGTGATGGTGACTACCACCTAGTGTGCACTGTGCAGTTGCATGAAGGCACTTGGAAATTAATGGATAAAAAAGAGAGTCCATTGTGTTTATAAGCTCTGATCTAGTTCGCTGATATGTAAGGATGTGCATACGGGAATATAGTATTTTGTCTGTAATGTGACAGAAGCCAATAAAAGATTGTTAACATGATTGTTAAGATGTTAACAGGGCTACCCATCTGGGGTTAAAATGCAGAAAACAATTCCCAGAAAGACACTATTTGTGATAAGGGGAAAAAAGGTTATCTTGTACCTTGGGGATAATTACACTTCGGCCGTATGATGCACATCCCTGCTGTTGGAATACCGCAGGTTTTCCGCTTTCTGTTTTCCGCTTTAAAATGCGGTAACTATCTCTGTCCCAAAACTAAGTTTGTTGAGTGTAATCGGCTGATTTAAAAGGAAAATAAAGTGTTGCTTTAACAGGATAAACCAGCAGACTAAGGTCCAGAACTAGGGTTGAAGAATATGCAGAGATTTTCAAACCTCATGTTCATACCACTGGGAAACAACGATGCTTACTAGTGGGCAAATAATCTAGGAATTATGGTACGTATAGCCTCTGAGTTAGTGGTATTGATGACCAAAGAGGATGACTACGCTTAAATATACCTTGAAGCGACAATCCCACGTATTTTTCGAAGTTACCCCAGTTACTGAACGAATAATTGCACAACACGTCAATATTAGCTAGTGAAACAAGTACACGCCCTCATTCTTGGAAACTACAGTAAGAAAAAAAATTCCGACAACATAAACAAACTTGTTTGTTAATATGCCAGCGAAAACACCATTGCCTATGATCAAACCCGAATAAACAACGTTGTCACTACAGGCAGGTGTTTTAATCTGACTGTTGTAGTCATGGGAGTTGAAGTTCTATTTCTGTCACACTGCGACACATTGACAGAGCTACTGACTTCAAATCCCACGAGCCTATTGTGACCGCTTGCCCGCCTACGCAGGATGCAACCATCGGCGGTGGCTAATCCTGTGTCAACACTAGGCTGATGTGGAGCCGTGGAAACAGTGCTGATAGCTAGTAGTATTTATTTTTTGGCTTTCTACTTTTCGGTGGTTTCTGATAAACAAAAAATGGACAACTCCGGCAAAGAGAAAGAAGCAGTTCAGCTTATGGCTGATGCAGATAAGAAAGTGAAGTCCTCAGGCTCGTTTTTGGGAGGAATGTTTGGGTAAGATTAGCTAGCTAGCTAGCTCCTATATAGCTATGTGGTTGGCTAGCGAGCAGGGTAGGCAGTTTGTCAGAAGATTGAAATGCTTAAAATATACTGTATGGTAGTTAGCAATATCAGTTGCATTTAGCAGACGTTATTTTCACTTTGCAAACTGCATGTCGAAGTAGCTATATCGGAAATTAATACGTTGACTAGCTGTAGTGCGTGGGTATAAGCTAGCGTCAATTAGCTAGCTTGTGGGATTGCAAAATCATATGTGTGGTGGGACCGCTACATGAAAATGGGTGTTAAGGTTGCTACAGTAGCAAGCTAATGACAAGTCACGACTGATGCATCCAGTGATTCGAAGCCTATCTTATCCCCGGACATGAAACCATAACGTTTTTGCATTTTATTTTCTAGCTATCGTTGGCTCTTGATGAGCATTATTAGCTGGTTAGCTGGTCAGACGTGCCGTTGTTGTCAATCGGCATAGGAGATAACTGCATTTTGTCCATATACATACTTCGGCCAATTTGAAGAGACGCACTGTATAGCTGTCTAATACTACCCTGCGTGATTGAGAGCGTAATTTATCCTGCCAAACTGTCGCTGTCTTACCGATACTGACATTCGTTATATTGCAGCTACTAGTATAGCTAACGTTAGCTTCTACTATGAGGAGCAGCGAGTCTCAAAATACCAAACCGGTGAAAAAATGTTTTTAGTTTGCTGTTTAACTGACGACGGCTTATTACCAATGAATTATGTAGAAGCACCGCCAGTGACCTAGAAATTGCATTCTGACAAACCTACAGCATCCAAGTTATGTAAATGCAACGTTAGCTTTGCACGTATGCGTGTATAGCTTGTAAGCTGCAAATGTGTATACGGTTACACATTTATGGACTATGTGAATAGTCGTATATTGTATAGGGTTACCGTATAGTTTAGGTTTATGTTCCGTCGTTGGCATGCAGTTATGTGGCCGTAAATCGGTCTCACCAGTTAACTATTCATAAGTTGTCTCGGTTAAATTGACTGACGACGATTGATCTCTTGCATAGTGCATCTTTTTTCAATTCACCAATGTTGGTTGTATAATGTTTTGGTTCATAACTGCACTGGGGAAATATAATGCCAACTCAGTGCATGTCTGTCAACTTCACTCTGGACTTTTGCCTACATGTCAGGGCAACAAGTGATTTCCTTCTGTCATTTTTTAAATGAAGGGAAATACTTTCCTGTGGAACTATAATTGCACTGCCATATCTGTGCGTTGTGTTGTTGTTAATACTAATTTATCTGTCAATTTCTAAGTAGTAACTGTTGATTGAATCCCAGTATATTTTGGCGATACTTTATCGTTGGCATCGAGCCTCGGCCTCCACACAGTGGAAAAAGCCGTTGCATTTTCCGACATGCCCCGCATTTAAAACACGCAGTTCTGTGAGTAACCCAGCCACTGATGTGCTGCCATCTACGGCTGAATTAATGAATGCTCTGGTGTAGCACATGCTTTAGTCATTCAGCCATGGGGGGGGGGGGGTGTCACTTCCCTGGGGGGTCTACCATGAACAAACGAGGTCACCATGGGCTGTGTGACCTAGGAAACGGAATGGTGACGTTTATGGTGAGGATGTTACCGGCTCTGGCTGATCTCTCTGTGGGGGTTACGGTAGTGTTGGAGTGTCGCTTAGCCCACAGCCCCCCCCCACACACATACCTATTCGTCGCAGGACTCCCAGGAATGAGGGTCCCGGCCCTCCCCCGAATAAAACAGTTTGTTATTGACAGCTACAGGAGTATGTGTCAGCGTGTCTAAAATGTCATGTGATGGATGTACATCAGACGTGTAGCTATGACGGGTAAACACCACGAGCACGAGCACACTAATCACTAAGCACTGCTTTTGTTCAGCAGCTTCTTCTGCCTGTCTGTCCCCTCTCTGCTCCTCTCTCCCCCTCTGTCCTGCCAGGGGGAACCACAAGGTAGAGGAAGCATGTGACATGTACGCCAGGGCTGCCAACATGTTTAAGATGGCCAAGAACTGGAGCGGTACGTGTGTGCGTGTGTGCATGTGTGTGTGTGTGAGAGTGTGTGTGCGTGCGTGCGTGCGTGCGTGAGTGTTTGTGTGTGTGCGTGCGTGCGTGCGTGCTTGCGCGCGCGTGTGTGTGTGTGAGTGAGTGAGTGAGTGTAAGTGCATGCGTGTGTGTGTACGTGTGAGTGCGTGCCTGTGTGTGTGTGTGAATGTGTGTGTGTGTGTGTGTGTGTGAGTGAGTGTGTGTGACTAACATTGCTCCATGGTTCTTCAGAGTAATGCTTTTGGGCTGTGGTGCTGTTGGGCTGCAGTAGATTGGAAGTTTGCATATAAACACAGTGAAATTAATATTCAGTAATATCTGAGCTGTAATATGAATGCAGGGCATTTTATTTCCCAACCGTGAGCTGCAGGTTTATTGCAGCTCTGATATTTGACCGTTTGTTTTTTTGTTTTTTTTTCCCAGTGACTGTTAGTCACTGCACTGGTTTGTAATGCGACGTGTGTTTCCTGCGCTGCAGCTGCGGGGAACGCGTTCTGTCAGGCGGCCAAGCTGCACATGCAGCTGCAGAACAAGCACGACTCTGCCACCAGCTTTGTGGACGCGGGGAACGCTTACAAGAAGGCTGATCCTCAAGGTGAGACCGGCGTCATCGCGTCCATGCGGTCGTCCTCGCGCATGGATTCACCAGACATGACGTCCAGCGTGTTATTTTTGGCTGGACCGCAACAGCGGGGCCAGCCCTACAAACACGAATGTGTATGACTGAGTGACCGACTGAGTGATGAAGTTACACCATTGGTTGGCCGAGTTATGGAGTTACACCATTGGTCGGCTGGATGAAGTGTGTTAGGTCCAGCCGTATACTAGGTTTTGACCTGGTCTTGTTTTAGGGTTTCCCCCCGTTAACACAGAGTGGGGTAAACGTGCTGGCCTGGGCTCCATGCCCCACTAGCAGAGCTGTGCAGGGAATGCTGGGATTTTGCAGGGAATGCTGGGATTTTGCAGGGAATGCTGGGACTTTGCGGGGAGTGTGTGCTGTGTGCACGTGGCTCGACGTCTCTGAGCTGCAGACGTTGGGCTTAAATCCTCAGGTTTAGGCCTTTAGCCCTAAAGAGCTCCAAGGTCAGGTTAGCGAGCTCTTCTATCAGCAAGGACAAAAATGCATGCCGTGATGGTTTATATTCTCATGCTATTTATAGCGCGTGTTTGAATCTTTAATACGCGTTTCGTGACTGTGGGAGAGACAGTCTGCTGTGCCCGAATTAAAACACCGCACAGCTGGTCCCAGTGACTTCACACACACTGCTGCTGGCTCTGTGGATCAGTTAAAACAAGTATGAGGAAGCCTTTAAGTGAATAAGCATTAAAAAGTAATACATGGCACACAGTGTGAGTGGATCTCTCTCTCAGTGTTAAATACCCAGCTGTGTGAGTGGATCTCTCTCTGTGTTAAATACCCAGCTGTGTGAGTGGATCTCTCTCTCAGTGTTAAATACCCAGCTGTGTGAGTGGATCTCTCTCTGTGTTAAATACCCAGCTGTGTGAGTGGATCTCTCTCTCAGTGTAAAATACTCAGCTGTGTGAGTGGATTTCTGTCTCTCAGTGTAAAATACCCAGCTGTGTGAGTGGATCTCTCTCTCTCAGTGTAAAATACTCAGCTGTGTGAGTGGATCTCTCTCTCAGTGTAAAATACCCAGCTGTGTGAGTGGATCTCTCTCTCAGTGTAAAATACCCAGCTGTGTGAGTGGATCTCTCTCTCAGTGTAAAATACCCAGCTGTGTGAGTGGATCTCTCTCTCTCAGTGTAATACTCAGTGTGTAGTGATCTCTCTTCAGTGGAAAAATACCCACTGTGTGAGTGGATTCTCTTCTCATGTAAATACCCGCTGTGTGATGGATCTCTAGTGTAAAATACCCAGCTGTGTGAGTGGACCTCTCTCAGTGGAAGAACAGCTGTGTGAGTGGATTCCTGTCTCTCAGTGAAATACCCAGCTGTGTGAGTGGATCTCTCATTCATTAAATACCAGCGTGTGAGTGGATCTTTCGTGTAAATACCAGCTGTGTGAGTGGAATCTCTCTCTCAGTGTAAAATACCCAGCTGTGTGAGTGGATCTCTCTCTCAGTGTAAAATACCCAGCTGTGTGAGTGGATCTCTCTCTCTCAGTGTAAAATACTCAGCTGTGTGAGTGGATCTCTCTCTCAGTGTAAAATACCCAGCTGTGTGAGTGGATCTCTCTCTCAGTGTAAAATACCCAGCTGTGTGAGTGGATCTCTCTCAGTGTAAAATACCCAGCTGTGTGAGTGGATCTCTCTCTCAGTGTAAAATACCCAGCTGTGTGAGTGGATCTCTCTCTCAGTGTAAAATACCCAGCTGTGTGAGTGGATCTCTCTCTCAGTGTAAAATACCCAGCTGTATGTGTGGATCTGATCATTTCCTGGTACTCAAGCAGAAATTTCCTGCTGCTGCTGTGTGGATGATGCGTCGTTGTCATGGCAGCGTGTGTTTTTAACCTTATTGTGAAAGGAGGCTGTGCGAGGGGGGGGCTGTGCGAGGGGGGGGCTGTGAACAGAGCTTCGGGTAGTAAATGGATTTGATTACGCTGTTTACCGTGTAGCAAGGTCATGAAAAGCAGAGGGAGTTCAGCCTCAGGTGAACCGCTGAGTGTTTCTCTGGCTCTGCTTTCTCTTTCCTGACTAACCCTCTCTGTGACCCCCCCCCCCTCCCTGTCTAACTCTTCCGTCCTTTCTCCTAATGCTAACGCTAGAGGCTATCAACTGTTTAAACACAGCCATCGATATATACACAGACATGGTAAGCATTACTGCAGGTGGTGATGACCTGGCTCTGTAACACTAGATAAGGGCCACCAAAGTCCTTCTGTTCAAAAAGGAGAACTGTCTCTGTGTCTGTCTGCCTTCCTGCCTGTCTCTCTGCCTGTCTCTCTGTCAGTCTGTCTGTCTGTCTGTCTGTCTGTGTGTGTGATTGTGTCAGTATGTTGATGTTCTGAATGTATGCATGAGAAGCCTCCTATTTACAGGGTAATCATTTATCTAATGGATGTACAGCTCTGCTTTTAATAGCATGCTGGGAATTGCACATTGCATGAAAAGCCTGTTTAGTTTTGGTCTCTGGTGGCTTTAAATTGGGCTGTGCTAAGGTGTAGTCTCTGATGGGTGTGTAGCTGGGTGTTAGGCTGTGGTTTAGTCTCTGGTTTAAGCTGAGCTCTGTTTAGACTGTGGCTTAGTCTCTGGTTTAAGCTGAGTTCTGTTTAGACTGTGGTTTAGTCTCTGGTTTAAGCTGAGCTCTGTTTAGACTGTGGTTTAGTCTCTGGTTTAAGCTGAGCTCTGTTTAGACTGTGGTTTAGTCTCTGGTTTAAGGTGAGCTCTCTTTAGACTGTGGTGTTCTCTGCTGTTTCAGGGAAGGTTCACTATCGCTGCCAAACACCACATCACAATCGCAGAGGTGTACGAGTCCGAGCTGGTGGACATCGAGAAGGTCTGTATGAGCCTGGGTGCAGGGCATTGTGGGTACTGGGCGTGATGGGCTTCCAGCATTACAAACAGGAGGAGCTGGGTCTGCAGGCCCTAATCAGACACAGCCCTCATTGTCTGAACCCTGAGGACACTGCTGACACGAGAGTAACTCCACAGCCTCCTCTGGGGTGTGCTGGAGCAAGTGCCGCCATTTTAAAAGAGGAGTCAAACTAAATTAAAACTTAATCAAAGGTTTTTTTTTTTTAGATTTTAGTCAGGTGGGATTCTTTTGTTTTCACTGAAACAGGCCTCTTGTAGAAAAGTTCTTGTGTAGAGATCAGCTGGACTCAGGAAGGGAAGGGCAGTGACGTGTTTTGTCCTGTTTCACCATGTTTGCTGCGATCAGTCGCTACCTTTGGCTGCAGCTTCAAAACCTGGCAGAGCTGGCTTCTGATTGGTCAGTATATGGGTCAGTCAGGACCTGCCCTATCCCCGGGCGCTGTTTGCGCAACACGCCACTTGCGTGTTCAGGCACATATGTGTTCATGATGGAGGGGTGAGGGCCTGAAGCAGGACGGGGCACTCAAAACGAACACAGGGATTTAGCCTTCCTGCACATTGAAGCAGTATCCACCTTCAGTCCTTTCTCTAGTGTTCATGGGTTCCTGCTCATGAACTGCTCACCCAGCATCCGGCTGGTTCTTTTGCTGAAGCTGTGCTTATATATTTATACCATGCAGTGCAGTCTTATGCACCAACATGGCGGCGTCAGTTTGAAACTTTAATGAGCTGGTATGGAGTGAGTGTGTAACCAGAGTTTATGAGTTGTATCTCTGCTGTGGTGTTTCTGTCACAAGCACGGCAGGGCGAATTTGCTCGCTCTCTGCTCTGAATCGCCTGCGTCTCCAGTGATGTTTACCCCGCTGGAGCCTGAGCGTCTGTCCTGCACTCATCCTGAGCTGTGATATTTGTTAAGGGACTTCAGTCTGCATTGCTGTTTTTGTTTCAGAGGTTAAAGTACTCTGAGCTGTGTGCTGCGTGAAATACTCTAAACTGAACGCGGTGTTAAGTACTCTAAACTGAACGCGGTGTTAAGTACTCTAAACTGAACGCGGTGTTAAGTACTCTAAACTGAACGCTGTGTTAAGTACTCTAAACTGAACGCTGTGTTAAGTACTCTAAACTGAACGCTGTGTTAAGTACTCTAAACTGAACGCTGTGTTAAGTACTCTAAACTGAACGCTGTGTTAAGTACTCTAAACTGAACGCTGTGTTAAGTACTCTAAACTGAACGCTGTGTTAAGTACTCTAAACTGAACGCTGTGTTAAGTACTCTAAACTGAACGCTGTGTTAAGTACTCTAAACTGAACGCTGTGTTAAGTACTCTAAACTGAACGCGTGTTAAGTTACTACTAAACTAACGACGCTGTGTTAAGTACTCTAAACTGAACGCTGTGTTAAGTACTCTAAACTGAACGCTGTGTTAAGTACTCTAAACTGAATGCTGTGTTTCAGGCGATTGCACACTATGAGCAGGCAGCAGATTACTACAAGGGGGAGGAGTCTAACAGTAAGGGCCGGTCAGCGTCATCAACTGGCATGTAGTTAAGTACTCTAATGAGCAGCTTGTTAAGTCTCAAATGATGTGTGTTCAGTACTTAATCTGAAGCTGTGTTCAAGCTCTAAACTGGTGTGTTAGTAGTTAAACTGATTCCTGTGTTTATACTCTATGTGTGTGTGTGTAGTATCAACGTGTGTGTGTTGCGTGCATATTGAGAGGCAGCGTTACTGGTGGTGTGGTTGGTAATGTGTGAGAGCTGTTCAGGTTCATGTGTGTGATGTGTTATGTCACGCTAATGTGTGTTGTGATTCAGGTGTGGAGTGTGGTCTCAGCGTGTATGTGTGTGTGTGTGTGTGTATCAGTGTGTAAGTGTGTGTTTATATGTGTGTGTGTGTGTGTGTATATGTGTGAGAGTGTGTATCAGCGTGTATGTGTGTGTGTGTGTGTATATGTGTGTTTCTGTGTGTTTATATGTGTGTGTGTGTGTGTGTGTATCAGCGTGTGTGTGTGTGTGTGTATATGTGTGAGAGTGTGTATCAGCGTGTATGTGTGTGTGTATATTTGTAAGAGTGTGTGTATCAGTGTGTGATGCTGCTCTCTGTTCCTCAGCTCTGCTAATAAGTGTCTGCTGAAGGTGGCCTCGTACAGCGCCCAGCTGGAGCAGTACCAGAAGGCCGTCGAGATCTACGAGCAGGTCAGCCTGCTGCTGCTCCTCATCTTCCTCCTCCTCCTCCCCTCTTCCTTCTGCTCCTTCTTCCTCCCCCTCCCTCTCTTCTTGCTCCCACTTCTCCTCCCTCTCATCTTCCTCCCCCCAACATCTTCCTCCCCCTCTTCCTTCTGTTCCTCCTTCCTCCTCCTCCCCCTCCTCTTCCTCTCCATCTTCCTCCCTCTTCTCCTCTCCCCCTCCACCTCCACTGTTCAGTTTGACCTTTTATCTACATGCATTATAGCCGGAGCCTAAAGAAGATGATCTGTCTGTGCGTTTAATTAATTTTACGCCTAAAAACCTGAAGCAGAAAGTGTGCATTGAGGCCAGGACAGTTCAGCACAGTAATACGCTCGTGTGTTTTAAATGTTTGTGTTCAGGTGGGGACCAACACCATGGACAACCCGCTGCTCAAGTACAGCGCCAAGGAGTACTTCTTCAAGGCCACTCTCTGCCACTTCATCGTGGACGAATTAAACGCAAAGGTGAGTGTCACCTGATCACTTGTGTTACCTGTGTTACCCTGTGCCTCTGTTACCCTGTGTTGTCCCGTGTTACCCTGTGCCTGTGTTACCCTGGTTTGTCCCATGTTACCCTGTGCCTATGTTACCCTGTGTCATCATGTTACCTTGTGTTGCCTGTGTTACCCTGTGTTACTCTGTGCCTGTGTTTCCCTGTGTTACTTGTGTTACCGTGTGTTACACTGTGTTACTTGTGTAAAGCCTGTGCTTTACCGCTCTCTGTAAATACCTGTGTTGCCGCCTCTCGGGTCCTGTCAGATTGTCGCTCTCCGGCTGCAGGCTGTGTCAGCGCGGACGCTGGAGGTGTTTCTGTCTGTGTGACCGCTGCTGTTTGTTTTGTTCCCGCCTCCCTGCAGCTCGCGGTGGAGAAGTATGAGGAGATGTTTCCCGCCTTTTCCGACTCGAGGGAATGCAAGCTACTGAAGGTGTGTGAGTTAGGGCTTCATTACACTCTCATCCAGATACAATATGCTCCCTCTCTCACACACGCACACACACACACACTACAGCACTACACACACACCCACTAAGCACTACACACACACACACACTACAGCACTACACACACACACACACACACACTACAGCACTACACACACGCACGCACACACACACTACAGCACTATACACACACACACACTACACACACACACACACACTACCACACACATACACACGCACACACACGCACACACACACACACACGCACACACACACACACACTATACACACACACACTACAGCACTATACACACACACACTACAGCACACACACACACACACACACTACAGCACACACACACGCACACACACACACACTACAGCACTATACACACACACTACAGCACTACACACACACACACGCACACACACACTACAGCACTATACACACACACACTACAGCACTACACACACACACACACACACACACGTGTCCACACACATACACCGGCAGACGCGCGCGAGCACACACATACACAGACACACACACACATGCATTAAGGCTCTCTCCCTCTCCCTTACTCTCTCTTCTCTCCCTGCAGAAACTTCTGGAAGCTCATGAAGAGCAGAACTGTGAGGCATTCACTGAAGCAGTAAGTCTTCATCTCCATCTTCTTCTTCCTCTAACTGGGTCAGAGTGAGAAGTTGCAGGTTCAGATCCGAGGCGGGGCATTGCTGTGTTGCTTAACCAGCTTCAGCAAAACGTTCACTTGATACTATGTAAAATAAAATCTGGACAGGTGTGTAAAAAAAATATAACTGAGGAGGAAAATGTCAGGTGTCTACATACCTTTGGCCATGTAGTGTATGACATTACATTACTGTGGTGGTTCTTGCCCAGACTGGAGGACTCGTTTAAGGGTGTGTTTGTTTATTTTGTGCGCCAGGTAAAGGAGTTTGACTCCGTCTCCCGTCTAGACCAATGGCTGACCACCATGCTACTGCGCATCAAGAAGACCATCCAGGGCGACGCGGGAGATCTGAAGTGAAGCATCCACATTACCCACAACCACCCTCTTCTTCCTGTCCCGCGGTCGCTGTGGCACATTACCCACAACCACCCTCTTCTTCCTGTCCCGCAGTCACTGCGCACGTTACCCACAACCACCCTCTTCTTCCTGTCCCACGGTCGCTGTGGCACATTACCCACAACCACCCTCTTCTTTCTGTCCTGTGGTCATTGCAGCATGTTACCCACAACCACCCTCTTCTTCCTGTGCATCAGCCTCTCTCAGGCTCTCCTAACCCCCTTATTAATACTGCTGCAATAGACATGAATATTAATATGAATATATGTACCTACATACTCCATACCCCCCCGGCACTTCAGAAATTATATCCTCTTTATTGCCTCCCCTCTCTGTCTGTTGGATGTCCTTTTCTTCTGTTTTCCTCTCTCTTCCTTCCTGACTTTTGAAGTGCAGGGTTGTTGCTTTTGTTCAGAAACTGGTTTTTACGCTGGTAGAGACCAGCGTGGTTCTAGAAAGCTGGGTAGTGTTTCTGTCCCGTTCGTCCTGACCCCCCACGTATATCATAGTCATTATATGGTACAAGTGTAAGGTGTGCATGACGTGTAGTACTCTCGGTAGATAGCGTGGAAGCAAGATATCTTTTTTAAAATGATATATTTAAAAATATATATTTATCTTTTCAGTTATGACAGTTCTTTGAACAGGCTCTTATGTTTTTTATTTTCTGTAGTTGTGTTCTCAGGTGTTTTATCTTTTCATTTGCATATCAAACGCAGCTGTAGGGTGCACGTGTTTGCTTGTGTTTGCTGGTCAGTGTGACGACTCCAAGGTTATTGAGGTGTGTGTATGAGTGTGTGAGTTGTGTGTGTGTGAGGTGTGTGTGTGTGTATGAGGTGTGTGTGTGTGTGTGTGTGTGCTTGTGAAGTTGCCCTGTGGTGGAGGAGGAGAAGCTGGGCGGAGTTCTGTCCTCTGGGTGAGACAGGGGGGCGGAGCTCTGGGGGTGGTGAATGACATGCACACTTTGATTGGCAGGTTGGTAACGGGTGGTGGAAATATGTGTGGTTCTTTTTAAACAGAGAGCAGAAGGGCTTCGTTTCAGACTTTAGTTCATGAGTACTTGCGCTGTGGGGAGTGACGGCTGAGCATATCTCTGCTGTTACCGTAGCCTGTACTGCACACACGTTATTATGAGAGTTTCATTTTAAAAGCACTCGTTCATCTGCATTACCGGCATGCTTGTACACTAGATGTTACTGTAATATGTACAGGGAATATGGGTATGAGCTTATGATAAATATATATATATATACATAAAGCATAATCGATATTCAGGTGACTCGGATGTGGATTCGGAGCGTGTGATTGGTTAATGCTCTGGTTTCTCCGCCCTCTCGTTTGATTTTTACACAGGTGACCGTCCTTGAACAGTATTTGTGTAATTGGTCTCGTGCACACTGAAGAAAGCAGAATTTGTGTCCCTCTGGATTGATATCGCTTCTGTCCGGTCACCCTGTCAATGAATAGTCTGCATTTCCTTCTGTTCTCAGTGTTTGAGTCTTTGCAGGACGAGATGCGTCCAGATTTGCCCTAGTTAATTCTAGCTTGCCTCCGTGTAACACCTTTCTGATGTGATAAATGTCTGTGTCGTGATTGTGTCCTTGTTCTCCTCTCCCCTCCCCTAGCGCACTGGCAAACAGCATGCCATTATATGTAATGTTAAGTATTGTGTCAAGTATTGTGAAATTAAACAAACAAGACAAAGAAAAAAAGGTTTCAGCAAAGAGATGATCCGCCTGCGCTCTGGAGTCATTTCCAGCTGAGTAACCAGCTGTTTGGTGTCCGGTACCGTGTGTCCGATCGTTCTAATGTACAGTAATAAAATCAGACATACAGATATTTGTGGCTTCTGTTGTCATGGGGAATTAGAATCGGGGGTGCTTCTGAGATGAGGTAAATTGTTGAATTATACTCCTGTTTTTACTGGAAATTTCTTTTAATTGATTCACCCCAATTCGTTCTCGTCACATTCTGACGTGTACGCACACACATACAGACACACACACATTCTGACGTGTACGCGCACACATACAGACACACACATTCTGACGTGTACGCGCACACATACAGACACACACACATTCTGACGTGTACGCGCGCGCGCGCACACACACACACACACTTCCACCTCTCCAGGGTTCAGTCCATATGGCCTTTAGCAGAGTCCATTATGTTTACACCCCCAAGGGAAAACACGATTTTATTATTCGGTTTTTCAGGAAAACCACTACATATTCTCTTCAGCAGTACTATATCTGGTGTTACACATCCAGCAGAACCATCAAACCGTACATCCTGGGACAAAAATAAACTGCACCCAGCCAGTTAATCATACATCAATCACCATCAATTCAGTGGTATTTTAAGATAACTGCATTTGCATAAAAGTTGTTGCACTTTCTTCTGTCCTTTCATCTTAAAAAATACCACTATACTTGCAATTAATAGTTCTACATTTTTTTGTCAGAAACTAATTCCTCTTGTATGATCTTCATGAAATGAGAAAAGCTTTTGTTTTAAAACCTTAACAGATCATTTCTGCTGTTAGAAGCGTTTGTTTGTTTTCGCCCTCTGGCTGGGACAGATGGCATTATTAACAGAGTGCAGAATGTCTGACAGAGCAGAGCCCTCAGTACCTGGAGCATCTGGCTTTTTTTTACCTGTGCTGTAACTGACACTCGGACTGGTAATAAGCTGGTAAACTAAAAAACCACAGTTCTGACACACCTATCGTGTGCATTATTCCTGTAGTTTATCAGTGAGCAGCCAGCACGACCAGCTTCACTACCATGGGCTTCATATGATCGTTCCTTCAGGAGGGAAAATAAACCTGCTTTGTGGACTTGCAGAAAAAAATTAAACTCAACATTCGTAGTACCAGAGGACAGTGGTTTGGCATGCGTCATCACAGCTCAAACGCAGCCATCCCACTCATCTTGGAAAGATTAAGGCTCATGATTTCATCTTCTAAATTACTTCTACGGTTTGAATTAAACAAAAGAAACAAAACAATCCGTAGCACTCGGGAAAAACAAAAAACATTTTTTCTCTTTTCCTAAGGAGTTCAGCAAAGTCCTGTTTTGTAGAGAGAACTAGATTTAATCCCCAAAACTGCCGAACGTGCAGCTCAAGAGCTGGGCGTGTCTTCAGTGGTCACCTCCATGGTTTCCATGTCTACAGTCTCCAAGGTCACGTCCTCTGTCCCACCAAGATGGCCGCCGCATGAGGGGGAGGGGTCGGAGGTGACGATGGGGGGCTGGTCTTGCATGGCATTGAGCTCTGGAGACACGGAGACGCACACGTCCCCAGAGACGGACACGGGCCCACACACGGACAGAGCCACAGTGTCAGCAACAGGAAGTGGAGCCGACACAGGAACCGGAAGTGAAGCGGACACAGGAACAGGAAGTGAAACGGACACAGGAAGTGGAGTTGCCTCAGGGACAGGAAGTGGAGTTGACTCAGGGACAGGAAGTGGATCTGAAATTGCGGCCGAGAGGGAAGTTGGTGCGGGGGCGGGGAGGGAGACGGAGATGGGAACGGTAAAGGGGGCGGAGCCAGGGACGTGGATGGACAGCGGGGCGGAGACTGAGACCGGGACCTGCAGCGGCACGGCGACGCCGGGCGTTTCCAGGGAGATGACCTGAGTGGCGGCCATGCCGGTGGAGTCCGGCCCCACGACGGGCTGCAGCTGGGCAGCGGGCAGCTCGGTCTGGATGAGGGTGAAGCCGGCCAGCGAGGTGTGGCTGACCAGCGTGATGGCGCCGTGACTGGTGCTGGTCCACTCCCCGGAGAGCGTCACCGGCTGCACCTGCGCCACCCCCGCACCCCCGTCCGCCTGTTTACCCTCCGGCCCCGGCCCCTCCTGCCCCGCCCCCTCACCGCTCCCCCCTGCCACCGCAGGCCTTGATGAGGAGGACGATGACTCCTTGTCTTTGGCCCCGCCCCCTCCACGCTTGGTTACCTTGCGCCCCCCCTCCATGTTTCCCTCCAGAATCACCAGGTAGTTCTTCCATGGGGTGTCTTTGTCATGGGTCTGTGGGAGAGAGCAGAGCCGCTGGGTTAGTGTGAGGCTGGGTTATTCGCATTTGCACATCCAAATATCTTTTTTTTTTTTTTTTTGCATCATTTGCAAAATAAGTTGCAGTGAATAAAAATAAAGACCCCCACACTGCATTAACTGTGAGATCACACTTAACGGAGCATTCTAATGCTGATGTCACAGTCACTACTGGTAACCGAAAGCAACGGAGTTCTAGAACACTGACTTTTGAAAAAACATTCCAAAAAACAGACTCTTCAAAGGGTTACTTTCCAGAAATATCACACTTAGTAATAGGCTACTCCACCATTCAGTGCACAGCTGTGCTGAGGGTAAAAAGCCTAATAAAGGCGTGGTGTGTTTTGACCTCACCATGGTGTGGCGGCGGACGGTGGATTTGTCCGTGAAGGTGCGGTTGCAGAGCATGCACATGTAGGGCTTCTCCCCGGTGTGGATGCGGTTGTGCCGCTGCAGGGCGTTCAGCTGGGTGAACTGCTTCCCACACTCCTCACAGCTGTAGGGCCTCTCTCCTGCAAGCCCAGGGGTCAAGGGTCAAAGGGCGTCCAATAAAGAGTCACAAAGTCTGACCACAGATTCTATAGCCTGACCAGATACAGCCTCCTGATACATCCCAATTTGAGGCATCTTATAAATATTTATGTAGCGGGTGTGGGTCAAGTACAAAACCATGGCAACAGAGGTTCTGTACTGTAACACCTGAAACTCCTAATGCTAACCAGAGCAAAGCGAGGAATAGCAGCAGATCATCTGGTTAGCGTATAGAATCTGTGACCTGTTCAGCGCAGTCGGCAGTAAGCATTGGGTCGGGTCATTACAGGTGAGCTGGAGGGGGGGTACCGGTGTATTTCATGTGCGATGAGAGAGTCCCTTGCGAACGCTCTGCCGCAGAGCACACTGTACGTTGGACCCGAGGGACGGGCGTTGCTCAGGACTCCTGGAGCACTTCTACCGCAGTTCTCCACATGAAGGGTTCCCTGTCAAAAACCGAAACACAGCAGAAATCTCAGCAAGGAATGTACAGCTGGTTCTGGCACTAGTGATGAGCTGAAACTCAAAGACTGAACGCAAGCTGAGAATTGGGGAGTTACGCAGCCGTGTTTCAGTCACTGGACTGGACGTAAAGTCACTAACCTGTGTGGCAGCGCTTGTGGTAGGACAGCATGTGATTCTGTGTGAACCGCGCATCACACTGGTCACAGGAGAACGGCTTCTCACCGGTGTGTGTCCTGCCACACAAACACCACGAGAGACACGTTATACACACACACACTCAAACACACACACATTCACACACACACACACTCACACACAGACACACATTCACACACACTCAGACACAGACACACACACACACACACACACACACACACACATTCACACACACACACACACACACACACACACACACGCACACACACACACACACACACACACACAGACACACACACACACACACACACACCTACCTGCGGTGCGTTTTGAGGGCGGAGCTCTGGGAGAACTTGGCGCTGCAGTCGGTGCAGTGGTAGGGCCGGTCCCCGGTGTGGGTGCGCTGGTGCAGCACCAGGGCGGTTTTGGAGCTCAGGCTCTTGGCGCAGACGGGGCAGGCGTGCCGGTCGCCGCCGCCCTCGTGCACCTGGCGGCAGTGGCGCTTCACGTCCTTCTTGCGCTTGAAGGCCTTGCCGCAGACGCTGCAGGGGAAGAGGCGCTCGTCGCTGTGCACGTGCCGCTCGTGGATCTTCAGGTTGCAGCGGTTGGCGAAGGTCTGGGCGCAGGTGGCGCAGCGGTACGTCACCTCCGGCTGCTCACCGTGGCTCGCCGAGATGTGCTTCAGGTAGCTCTTCTCGTAGTGGAAGGAGCGCTGGCACTTCTCGCACTGGAACTGCCCGTTCCTCTTCCTCTTCTCCCCTCTGCTGCGCCCCCCCTCCTCCTCCTCCTCTTCCTCCTCCTCCTCCTCCTTCTCCTCGTCCTCTTCGATCTGAAAGTCCGACTCGCTGGGGTCGTGTTCCGCCGGGCCCTGGTAATCGTCGGCGAAGTCCGCCGGCTCTGGAGGTTCCCCCCCCATCTCAGCGCCACCCCCCCTGGAGCTCCCAGACCCATCCGCAGTCCCGCCCAGGGGCCCCTCCCCTTCTGGGACCCCCTCCCCACCTGGAGCCCCCTCCACGGGGTCTGGCGCCACCATCGGCTCTGGAGCCTTGCGCTGAGCCTTCAGCTTCCTCAGGTACTTCTTTTTGGGGGGGTCCACCGCCACCCTGCGGCCCGCCAGCCTGTTGCTCTGCCTCCGGCCCGACCCCACCGACCCCGTCGCCGCCGCCGCCGACTTCCCCTCACCCTGCTTCCGCCCCCTCTTCAGGGGGCGGGGCTTCTCCGTCAGGGCCGACTCCCCGCCCATCTCCGCGCCCAAACCGTCCTCCAGCAGGTCCGTTGCCAGGAGACCTGCCACGGGGTCGTGTTCCAGGGCATCGGTCGACTGGCCGTCCCGCAGCAGGACGTCGATCTGCGGCGCGTTTGGGTCGCCCGCGGCGCCCGTCCCCGGCCCGCCCGCCCGTCGGCACGCTTCCGCCAGGTCCCGGCACTGCAGCAGCTTGGCCATTTCCAAAATGTCGCCCGTCTTCGACCTCTCCACCTCCAGCTTAGCGGTGTACGCGAACTCCAGGAACCTGCCGAAGTCGGACGGGGGCACGGTCCCCAGGAAGATTTTCGCGGGGGGCGGGTCCTTGCCGAGAAGGATGCCTTTGAAGTAGCCACTGGAAGCCGCCAGGATCAGCTGGTGCGCCTCGAACTCCTCTAGCTCGCCCTCGAAGTCCACCTGGACCGTGATGTCACACAGGTGGCCTGTCAGTCTCAGCTGCTGCATCTCCCCCAGCAAATTCTCATGGTAGAAATTTGACGCGAGCTGGACTAAAGAGTCCCCCATGATTCCACACGCCTGCAGGAAAACATTGACGGAAACAGGAGTTACATCCTGAGTGTTATTTTTTTCCCCCCCAGTTTTTAAAACAAGGGGTTAATAGTGATAATTATTCTAGTGCTATCGAACCAAAACGGAACACCAAGGCATGTGGATACAATTTTTGCGGGCTCCTCCACATAATTCCAGTGAAGAACAACTCACTGGGTAATGGGGATTTGAACTAACTGCAAACATGGCTGTCAATATAATTAGTTGGTTTGGCAATGGAAGATAAACGTATGTACAGAAGATCGCTTTCATTACACTGTAATTCGCATACAGATTTGAGATTCACGCACATTATTGACATCACGTGTTCGAGTTCGAAGCTAACACACAATGGTGCAGTTAGCTTGGCAATTCTGGCTGACCTAGCTATCGTAAACTAATGAAAGCAAGATATCTAACCTTCGCTAACAAAGAAAGGCTGTCAACAGCAGACGCGTCATAGTCTCGACCAATACTAATTAATGTAGTCTATCTAGTTAGGGAGCAAGTGATGTATGTATGTTAGCTAGAAAACAGCTAGCGTCATCTGGCGAATCTATACGTTTGGGGACAATTGCGTTAGCTAGCTAGCGGGAGAAGTTTAAACTGAAGCATTTAGACTGTGGCGATTGAGGTATTATTTTTGAGGTATTATACCGTTGAACGACATGTAGCTAGCTAATGTAACTAAGTTGCATAGTTAAGGAACTATATAGCCAGCTCGCAAGCTAGTTAGTGGGAAAACTTTTGGTTTTCATTTAACTAGTTAGCCAGCTAAATAACTTAAAGCTATGCAGCTAGCTAGCTCCCTGCCATGCAATGGCGCGGTGTTGGATTATTTTCAAAAGCACAGTTTGCTAATTTGCACTAGTTCAGCAGTGCCATTGCGAACATATTTTTAAACAAAAGCACGTCGTTTCAACACTACGCTGGACTACATCGGTAAGACCAGATAAACATATGCACATTTCCCTGACAGCGTTCTTACCGTAAGCTCGGTAAAATGGCAGCACTCCACAAATGCAGCAGCCCGACGCTGAGAGTATTTCCTGTAAGAATTGCACCCAGAACTCCTTCGCTCTCAGCAGCGTCCATATTGGATCATGGTGGTTGAATCCGCTTTGGCGAGGTCTTTCAAAATGGTTGCGGAGCAGAAATGCGGAACGTTCCCAGATCACACGTACTCACTAAAATACATGTCCAGCAACTGGTAGCTAAACTAAAACAAAATATTACATTGTATTTCAGTAAGTTTAGTATTTACTCAGTCTAAATACAGAATAAAAAAAGTCAAAGGAAATTATGCCTACATTTCTTAAACAAGCACAATATATGCACTGATTGTACTTTTCGTTAAATGGAAGAGGATACCATGAACGCGTTAGAGGCCTTGCTCACTGTGTAATGCGTAACATCGCTACAAATTAGGAGCATGAAATCATGCAAAGTACTTTTATGACTTACAACCTTGAATTTATTGGACTCTGACGAGAACATTAATCCAATTACAAAACGTTTACCAGCCTATCTGCCTTAGAGCAGTTTCTCAGCAAGTGGCAGATCACCAATTAATGTTCCACCTCACACTGTGAGACTGGTGTTGCAATGACACATCAAAATGAACCATAGTAGGCTGACTATGTCAATCACAAGGTACGCATGTACCTGACAGAACAGCAACGAGCAAAGGCAATGTTATGCTAATGTTATGCATGCTTCCATTGAGACGCCAAGATACTTCCCATTGTTCTCATATTAGCATCACATAAATGTACCCAAAAATGTTATTTTAAAAAGTAATAAATTTCATTGTCTATTTTACATTGAATTGTGTTTTTGGCTGACACTGCTAAGCACACAACTACAATAATGATACAATAAAAAATGGTAAAGATGATAATGATAAAAAAATTGAAATGTCAACAACAGAAAAAGATAATACACTGGTATGAGTTGTGCTTTTTGTACATCGCTTTGGATTAAAGCGTCTGCTAAATAAATGTAATGTAATATATGACCAGAACACAATACTTCTATAGCAGAGTCTGTCTTTTTTATTTCTCACGTTAAAGAAATGTATTCATTGATGAATCTCAGTTGCAGGGAGCTGTTGTGTCCACCTCCTTTGTCAGGAGCATCCTGACCGTATGAAGTTCAGAGCAGGCGCTGTGATTGGTCGGTCTTGTGCCCTGTCGCTTGGGCGATTGGTGCAGAAAGACCTGAAACGGCATCCTCATGGCAACCGTCCTCACGGCCGATTCCTAACACTTTGATCTTGGACCAGTTGTGCTCTTTCTTGTTGGTGAGGTCAATGACATAGGTCCTCCATTCAGCCTTTTTATCATGAACCTGAGAGGGGTTTTCAGTTTTTTTTTTTTTTTTAAAGGGAAGAAGACTGGTGTAAGGATGTGTAATTTACAGCAGCATTATCAGAGATTTTATGTTAATTTGAAACTCCGCAGGTCCAGGTGAAGAGCTTACCGCCACGTGTCTCCGTAAGGTGGACATGTCCGTGAAGGAGCGCTCGCAGGCTTTGCACTTGAAGGGCTTCTCTCCCGTGTGGATCCTCTGGTGCCTCCGCAGCGCCCCCTGCTGGGTGAAAGACTTCCCGCACAGCTCACAGAAAAAGGGCCGCGTATCTGAGGGAGGGGATTTACATTTAGAATTTCCGAGGACTTATTTTTATTGCGTTTCGAATCAGCGAATGAGGCTAGTGTAAATCCAGCCGGCTCGGAAAGGGATATACAAGGCAAGCAATGCCAAAAAAAAGTGTAGTACTATTCAAATACAGATTATTCAGATAGAAATTAGCCTCTGAGCCAAGTATGGTGTAGTATGCAGTACACATTAAAATCCATGTTGAAATGTCCCTGTTAAATAAGATAATTTAAAAAATATACAGCTCATTTCATGGGGGAAACAGGGAGACATGCTGCAGTAGAAGCATCATGCCAGTAGAGGGTGCACTGGTGCAAAAACTCTCCCTTTTCCATACTGCTAGGCAGCAACGACAATGATTAAAAAGCAAGCAATACAGCTTGGACCACACAAGGTGCAATCAACCAATCAGTCAACCTATCCATCACAACTTTATTTTGCCTGAAGTTAATATCAACAGATATCAACAACACTGATGGCCCTGGAATGGAAAAAAAACAGAAAATCTTTTTAAAAGAGGGAAAAGCATGTGGGTGATACCTGAGTGGACCCGGCAGTGCTGCAGGTAGGACGATCGCAGACCGAAGCTCTTCCCACAGCGCTCGCAGCGGAAGGGCCGGGCCCCCAGGTGGCACACCTTGTGGTGCTTCAGGTACTCTTTGGAGGTGAAGCTCTTCTCGCACACGTCGCACTGAAACAAGCGCTGGCCTGGAGGAACACAGCACAACCGCACCAAATACGGCTGACTGTACTTCAACCAATCACGACGCGTGTGCTCATTATGAGAAAACTGAATCACGCCCATTTCCTCCTGTGTGCTGAGGTGGTAGGCGGAGTCAGGAAGTGGAGAGGACAGAAGGGATGATGTCACAGTGCTGACGTGAAAGGGAGAGCTCATGACCTCTGACCTGTGTGTGTTCTCCGGTGGGTGGTGAGTTTTCCTGAGTCCCCGAAGCTCGCGCCACAGACCTCGCAGATATAGGGCCTCTCTCCTGTGTGACCTCTGTGTGACCCCAGCAGAGACACGTCCGTCACTTCCTGCTCCGCCTCCACATATACACACACACACAAAAGTTCTCTACATCTGGCAGTTAATCACCCCCCATCCATCTGACTGGCTACACAACCCCCTGCATTGCCCACCCATTTTGATTCTCCTGGTCAATACTGCAAATGTGTCTAGTGTACCTGGTGTGTGAGTGTGTGTGAGTGTGCGTGTGTGTGTGTGTGTGTGTGTGAGTGCGCGCGTGCGCTGCATTACCTGGTGTGTGTTTTGAGCTGGGAGGGCTGTGTGAAGCGCTGGTTGCAGATGGCGCAGTGGTAGGGCTTCTCGCCGGTGTGCGTGCGCATGTGGAACAGGAGGGCGGAGCGGGAGCTGAGGATCTTGCCGCAGACGCTGCAGAGCGCTCGGGCCACGCGCCCCTCGTGCGTTCGGGCGTAGTGCGTGCGCGCGTCCCGCCGCCGCTTGAAGGTCCCGCCGCAGGCGCTGCAGGCGAAGCGCCGCTCGTCCGAGTGCACGCAGTCCCGGTGCTCGCGCCACGCCCCCGCGCTGCCCAAGCCCCGCCCACAGGTCTCGCAGCGGAACGGCTTGTCCCGCGGCTCCGCCCCGCGCGCCTGCCGGCAGCGTCGAGCGAGGGCGCGCCGCACCGGGATCCGCCCCTCGCCCCGGTCACACCGCAGCGCCCCGCCGGCCCCTCCGGAGGCTTCCGGAACACGCTTACCTTCGCTGCCCCGCCCCCTGCCCCGCCTGCTCTCTGACCCTCCCTGGCTCTTGTCTCTGGACCTACAGGCTGCAACCCCTCCGACGCTAACGTTACAGACGCCATCTTTATTTTCGGACTCCGTGCTCTCCTCCTCTTCCTCCCCCTCCCTCTCCACTTCCTCTCCCTCTCTCTCCTCTTCTTCTCCCTTTCTCTCCTCTTCCCTTCTCTCCCTCTCCTCTTCCTCTCTCCCCTCCTCCTCTTTCTCCTTGTCCTCACGGTTGTCTCGTCTGGCTCCCTCTTCCATCTTACCTTTCCCAGCATGCACCACTGTCCCTGTCCCCGGCTCCTCCCCCCCGTCCACCCCGCCCCCCTCTGCTCTGACATCATCTTCCTTGTCCGCGGGGGCGTGTCGATCCCGTCCCCTCCCCAGTCCGCCGCCCTCCTCCCTCGCTCGCGGTTCTTCTCCTCCGCTCGCCGGTGTTCCCGCTGATCCCAGATCAGTCGAGGAGCCAGATCGCCTGCAGGGGGCGGGGCTACTGGACTTCCTTCCTTTCGCTCCCAGATGAATGTTTCTGTGTTAAAAATGAAAAGATTACGAACAAATGAAAAGCTATTGTAAATTAAGATAAATAAACGACTATCTTCACTGAAAATGCTGTAGTGAAGTATTTTAATCACCACCCTGCTGGGCTGCACAGTCCTGGAGGTTTTCACAAGCAGGCTACCAGTTAGGCTGAAGTCTGCTGAGTATAACCCAAAGCCATTTACTAGTCAGTTCCAGATTTGGAGGGCTGTAAACAGCCCAGATTCGCTAGCATGTTTTTTATCTGTTTAGTTTTAGATCTACATTCTTAAAGCACAGGTGTGGCTGCCAGATCCCTGGTGTGGGGCTCAGAGTGACTCACCTGGTGTGGTATGTTGTAGGAGACTCATTTTTAGCACAGGTGTGGGGCTGCAGCAGACTCACCTGGTGTGGGGCTCTGGCAGACTCACCTGGTGTGGGTGTTGTAGGAGGATTTCTGGGCGAAGCTGGCGTCGCAGTCCGCACAGCGGTAGGGCTTCTCGCCCGTGTGCGTGCGCAGGTGCAGGGCCAGGCCGGCCTTGCTGGCGAGCAGCTTGCCGCAGCGGGGGCACTCCTGGGGGGTCTTGTGGCCGTGCACGCGGCGGGCGTGGTCGCTGATGTCCTTGGGCCGCTTGAAGCGCTTGGCGCAGACGGCGCAGGCGAAGGCGCGCTCGCTGGTGTGCACGGCCGCGCGGTGCTGCCGCAGGTTCTGCCGCGTCGCCACCAGCCGGGGGCAGAGGTCGCAGGCGTACTTCACCAGCAGCCGCGCCCCGTGCGCCCGCCGGGCGTGCGCCTGGAAGAGCCTCAGCGAGCCGAACTCCGCCCCCGCGCACTCCTCGCATCGGAACACCTCCTCCTGGGCACCGCCCCCTCCCTCTGCCCCGCCCCCTCCCTCCATCTCCGGGCATCGCATCCTCCTGATCACCACCTTGGTCGCCAGAGCAACAGTGGCGTCTGCTCTGTCTTGATTGGCCGCTGATTCGCCCTCAGAGGCATGATTCGGAGAAGTGCTACCTCCATTGCTTTCCAGAGTTTCACATTTCCCAGGTTCCAGGTTTGAGGTTTGTCCCTCTGGAGGAGCTACGCCTATCGAACTGCAGTCAGTGGGTTCGGGAGGGGTCTCTGGGGTAACCCCGGTAACCCTGCACACTTCCTCCAGGTCCCTGCATTCCAGCCTGATGGCCACCTGTAGCAGCCTTGGCAGCTGTGCCCGTGTGACCTTTACGCTGGCTGTGTAGGCGAACTCCGTGAAGGCGGCAAAGTCCTCCGAGCTGACATCCCGCAGGAGGACGGCAGGCTGCTGCGCTCCTACCGGCGCCTGGCCGATGAACACTTTCTGGAAATAGGCGCTGCACGCGGCCAGGACTGCTCTGTGCGCTTGGAAGCTGCCTTCGCGATCTTCCCGCCCAGCCTGCACTGTGACGTCACACAGGTGCCCCAGCTGGTACTGGGAGTGGAGCGACCGCAGCAGGTTGGACGCCGCTACCTTGGATTCCAGCGTGATCTTCACCTCCATCATAACGAAGCCATCTGCGAACAACAAACGGAATACGGTATGAAAAGAAATGTTACTTAATTTTTTAATCCCCAGTCGTGTTTTTGAAACACTATCCAAAACTGCAACGCCGCTTTGTCACTTGCGGAAAATCTCAATCCCAGATACATAGCCCACAGCTGAGGCGCGTGCAGCTAGTTTGGCTGCTCATTTGCTGCTATTTCGAATGTTAGTGAGCGAAATATCGGTTAATTGGGTCTTGGACTAGATATACTCATAAAAATCTAATTTGGTTTGTTTTCACGTTTTATATATTAATAAATGCAGTAACTACATTGAGAGAAAGTAAGTAAAACTGGGACAAATAATTTGCCCAGGGAAGTGGTTTTGATATGACCGTTAGCTAATTAAACACACGCCACTGTCTGCCCTGTAGGTAACGAGGGTACTGGGTAGTCAGAAAATTTCAGTCGCAACATTAAGTAAATGCATTACGCCGGTAAATTGGGTTTAGTAATATTAGCGTTGAACATTTCTGAAAATGCGAAACATTTTTTCTTTAAGGATATACTATATCATTAAACACCTTATCAGAACCGACAGAAAATCAATGCGTAATGCCGACATCTCCCTACTTACCTTGCTAATTGGAGCTGCCTACTTCAGCTAACATTTGGCTGTACAACAGCCCGGTAAGGTCCCTTTGTTGCACACAAGGCGATAAGGGGAATATTATTTTATTTTAATGTCCATGCCTTTGTATGACTAACTCGTTTGCTTGTCTCAAATGCTCAGCTATGCCATTCAAGCGCGATGCTCGGGATTTGCTTCTTGCGCGTGGGTGCGCGAGTTGTTCTGTCACAGGGTTTTGTTTGACAGCAGCGTTGCGAGATCTAAACAATGAACACATGCAGAATGGTAGCGAATGCCTGTACGTCATATCGGCACATGCGCGGTGCCGTTGTGTGAAAGGTTTTCTATGGCAACCAGATATCCCAATGACGATTCCTTGCCATTGAGCATCTCGTTACCGGCACTCCTCAACAAAATAAATTGTGTATTGTCTTAACTTCAAGCGGAACTCTTAGCCAAATCATGAATCAACCCAAACCTCAACTGTTCATTCACGGGAGTCAGCAGTGAACCCGCTTGCAGCTGTGAGAGTTCCTTGGCTGTGAATGTAGGTTGTCAAAGAGCTAAACAAATTTCGACTGATGGTTGGGGGAAACCCGAGTAGTTTAAATCTCTGAATGTGCTTTCTAACGCACCTATAATCATTCAAATCACCAGCATTCATTGAGAAAGTCCTCAAGGACCAGTAAGACCCAGAATCATGCCGTTATTAATTATGCCAATTACATATTTATATGTAAGTGACAAATTTGCCACCATGATAATTATCCATTTGAATGGAACACGTGTTTTAGTCTGATTAATGCAGATCTTCAATGCTACCGCAAATTGCTCTTCAACTCGATACCTCTCAACATGTCAGCTTAAATATAGGTTACACCCCTCGTATGTGCCCATGTTATAAACTCAGAAAATGAGCGCTCTCTGCGTTTGGGCGTGTCATTGTGACCATGCAGCCACCCGTTTTCCCCAGCTAAACACTTTGCATCACCCAGACCCTCCAGCTGGATTGGGCAGGGGGGGGGGGGGGGGTCATATACTGGTTAAGAGCCAGCCTTTCTATGGAATGCAGTGAATGATATTCCCTTATATACCTTCTTGATATTGCTGCTGTTTTGGCAGTGAGGATAATTACTGGGTGAAGTGCTATGGACTGCCAGTTTGAGGCCTGTCCTGCACATGCACAGGTTCTGGCTCATTGTGACATCACTAGACAGGGAATAGACAGGGAATGTGTTGTGTTCATTGTAAAACCCAATGAACTGTATAAGAACTTTAGCGTTCTTATACATTTCAGGTGTAAAGCCATTGCAGTCTGGGTGGACTCTCCTGCGTCCATGGAAACGTCTGGGAGAAAGTCCCAAAGACTAGCCCTCCCCCGCCCTCCGTCTCTTCTGGAAAAAATCCTGTTCCTCACATGTCCACACGAGGGCACTGTTGTATAGAAATGCCGCATCCAGATGTGTGCAGCATTGCCAATCCGCCCGGTTGAACCTATTTTAAAGACGTTTATAAAAGTGCAACATTTAGAACACGGTTGCTACCATTTTAAGCACTCTGTACCTCAGCAGCATTGAAGTCTGGCAGAGTGAGATAATCCCAGGAGGACTGTGGGATACATCAGAGCGAGACAATCAGCACGGGCGTACGCGCTCGGCGGAAGAGGGAGATTCCCCCGTTCGCTCGGATCTCCCTCGAGCACTTTAGCGCGAGCTTCCTGGCGCATTCTCTCCTGCGTCCCGTGTGATCATCTCCTTTAAAACGCGTTTTGGACGTCTGTGCGCGCACGCCGCTGGGCTGAGAGGGCTGCCAGGCCTCTTTATTGACCCAGGAAGCCCATGCGCCTCACATTAGCGGTAATGAGTTCTGCAAGCGCGCGGCCCCCTCCGATGACTCACACGGCTCGGCACAGACCGGAGGCTGCGGTTTTTCCATTTCACACAGGAATGCAGCGGCCGTGTCTCTGTCCGTCTGTCCGTCTGTCTGTCTGCAGCGGCCGTGCCTCTGTCCGTCTGTCCGTCTGTCTGCCTGCTCCAACTGAGCTGCGCTGCAGTGTCTGTCTGTCTGTCTGTCTGCAGCAGCTGTGTCTCTGTCCGTCTGTCTGTCTGCTCCAACTGAGCTGAGCTGCGCTGCAGTGTCTGTCTGTCCGTCTGCAGCAGCTGTGTCTCTGTCCGTCTGTCTGTCTGCAGCATCTGTCTGTCTGTCTGCCTGTCTGTCCGTTTGTTTGGGCTGCTGTACCTGCGCTGTGCTGTTGTAACCTTATAGACTAACAAGAATAACAAAAACAAATACATATGTATATTAATCATAACAGACAATAATATTATGATGTATATTATTATTACTACTACCGCTACTTCTACTAATAATAATAATAATAAAAGAAGAGGAAGAAGAAAAATGTATGTATCTTGAGAGGCTAAATTAGAGTAAATGTGTAATAGCTGAAGTATGCTTGCTGGAGATGGGTAATGCAGGAGATCATAAGATAATATATGCAGTTATAGTATGATGAAGTGTTAACTCAGGAGTTGTTTTTCTAATGGTGGATACAATGTGAAAATATATGAATATATTACTCCAAATGCGGGATAGAAAAACAAGCAAGAGAAATATTTAATGAGGAAAGTAGAACACCCCCCCCCCCCCCAAAAAAAAAAAACCCTAAATGTATTTCCTTGGTTGGAAAAAATGTTGAAACAAAAAAAAAATAAAAGAATGAATGAGTAGTTAGAGAAAGTTTTGGCGAGCCAGCCTGACTCACAGCACGAGCAACATGAAGCCATTAACTTGGGACGGCTCTGTCCTCACTCGAACTTTCTGCGGTTTTAAATCTCCATTAAATCAATTCACTGGGCAGCCCGGCTGGTGATGGCAAACACAGAGAATACCCCCGGCCTATGGCTGCTGCTTCCCCAGGACCTATGCCACTTTAAAAAAAAAAAAAAAAAAAAAGATTTTGTTATTTTTGCGGGGGAACCTCAGCAGCTTATGTAATATAAAGCGTTAAAGCCTCGTGCCAGACGGCTATGACTGGTGAGCGCTGTACTTAAAAAAAATGTTGGTCTTTAAAATGTTTGCTGTTCCGGAAAAATAAATAGAGCTTTATAGTGCAAGCCTGTGTGTTATAAAATTGCATTCGTGACTGCCAATGACATTTTAAGGTTTTAGTTAATATTGTTTTGGAGGTGGTGCCAGCCCAGCAAGAGGGTAGAAGTTAAGGTTGATCCAAGCCTCGGAATATATATTGACTGTTTCTGAGGAATAGGACTTGTCATATCTAGTGTCTGTAATTGGAGGGGGGCGGGGGGCTAGCAAGTCACTGGAGGGGATAGTAGAGGGTTTTGGGAGATTTATGTCGACTGGTCTCCGTGCACCTGTGAGGGAATAAACGCCGAACGCTGCCGCACACGCGGCCACGTTTTCCACACCAGTGGAACATTTTAAACCCCAGAGTTTGGCGGTTGGCGGTGTTGGCTACGCCGTTGGTTCGCGCAGTTTTCCACGGGTATTTGGGTCTGTTAACCGTCGGCAGTGAAGAGCCAGCCCCACGGGAGACGCTCCGCGGTTATTTCAACTTTACGCAACACCGGTGCGGACGCGCGCTGAGAACATCCTGTCTGTGGTGAACTTAACCTTCACAAAATGTGCGTTTGGGAGCTGCACGAAGAGGTGATCGGATCTCTCACAGGAGGCCGAAACCCGGCCGCCACCACCGCTGCTGCCGTCTCGGTGCTCTTTGACTGGCTGAACTTTCCAAACCACAGCGAACCAGTCCAGGAAAAATGGCAACAAATTACAAGCCCCGAACAGCATTGGCGGAGAGATGCGAATTTGAGACCGGGGAGCCGAGGAGGAAAGCATAAATCGCCGCGCGAGCTTGTCACGAAGATTGAAAGGCAATGAACCGCGACAAACGTGCCGCTTTAGCGCGAGCGGCGCAGAAAGGCGAGCTATGAATGGACAGGCGATGTGGCCTTCATTTGCTATTGATTTTCTAATGAATGTAAAGGCTAAATAAAAATTTTGTTGAATACAATGTTTCTCCCTCGCCGTAATAGAACTGTCCCACTCAATGGAACAAGGCTCTCCATTGAAAAAAGAACAGAATCTGAGTCATTGATTTAAAAAAAAAAAAAAAAAAAACCCTCAAACATCCTTCAGAGATAAGATTTCTCAGCCGCGTCTCGCAGACTACTCTGAATCACCGGCTATTTTCAGCGCTCCCGTTTCTCATTGAGTCGCCCTTGGTGATGTTACTGAAGTGTAATTGTATACAGCACTTAGCAGTCGGCCATTCAGGACCAAGGAAAGTGAACTCCGGATCCGGCCGCTCGCTCCCAGCACGCCGTAAATAATCCATCTGTGCGCGTGGCAGCCGCTCAAGCTCGCATCATTGTTTTGTTGTGGTGGGGGAGGGGGTGGAATATACAGACCGTTTCACAGCGAGTTCATTTAACGTTTATAGCGTTATTACACTTAGCCTATCTGAACTACGTTTTTAACGGGAACCGTCGCAGTGGTCTCGTCTATGGGACGGACGGCCAATAAGCGACGGTTGATGGATGCGTTACACATTCCAGACAGAGAGCTCGCTCGCACTTCATCCATTTCCGTGATTACCGGTTTCTGCCGACGCCTCGACGCGGACACGGCGGAATTCCATTCGTGGAACGGCAGGGTTGCTGTCCGCGGCTTGTAAATTATTATTTCACAAACCAGCCCACCCCCCTTCACCTCCGTGTCCCCCCAAACTCCTCAGAGGGAAATATAGTCCGTTACACGGCTGCTCCAATTATTCCACTCCTGCGGAGTAACGTATCCCACAGCGCTCGTGCACATCACCGCTGAAATCGTTGGCTTGTGACAGCTACACGCTGGTAGCTATTAGCTTAGGCCTGGCTACCCGGCATATGATCAGTAATAATAATAATGGATTGTGTTTTTTTTGTGCTTATGAAGGGGTGGGGGGGCGACTGATGGCTGATCTCAACCATCAGCGATGTGTAGCCCCCCCAGCCCCCCCTCCCCGGCCGAGGAAGTACTCATTGTGTCCCATTTCACTGTGTTTAATGAAACCCAGGCACTGTGGCCTTTTACGGGGTTGACATATTTACACGCGCCGCCCCCAACCGCACGCTTTACCTCTCTGTTATTCTGCCTGCGGCAGAGGAATCCGCGGGAGGGAGTCGGTGTCATTTTTCGTAATAAAAATTCAGATGTGTCCTGATAGTCAGTCTCACACGTTACCGAGTCTGTTTGAAATAATGACGAGGCTGGGCCGGCGTGTCGCTGTTCTGACTGAGTGAAATGTTAGCACTTGGTGAATGTGTTTTTATGGATGAGATGTTGTGCGACCGTGTAGGTGTTTTATGTGGACAAATAAAGACTCATCCTGTTCCTTTAAAACGCGCGAGGTATAAAAATATGCCCTGCAGAAACACTGGCTGGCTGCAGCAGGTAGGAGAAGCAGGAAGTTCTTTATTTGACACCTTTTGTGTGGTTTTTTTTCTTCTCCCCACTCATTGTTTGCTGAGAGACTTTCCGTAACATCGTTCCCTCTTTGGAGAGAGGGGAAGGTGTTTCCCCCCTGAAACTGAATGCTGCAGACACGCTTCCTGTCTCTGGAAAAGAGGTCCCCTTGTGGCCTGCTTCTCTCTCTCTCTCTGTCTCTCTCTCTCTCTTTATCCCTCTCTCTCTCCTTCTCCCTCTCCCTCTCCTTCCCTCCCTCCTCTGGGCCAGACCTGCCCATCAGCACATTCCTGCAAGGTCAAAGCCTGTTATGAGCACTCCTCACCACAGCTCTCTCTCTCTCATTCATCCCTCTCTCCCTCTCTCTCTCCCTCTCTCCCTCCTCCCTCTCTCTGCTCTGTAGATTGCATCACTCTGCAGGCGTTTGGCTCTCGTTCCCCACATCCTGCAGTTGCTCCTCACTGGTTTGGCTCTGTAGCTGTGCTGAACTAGCCTGTGCTGAGCTGTGTTGTTACTGTGCAGCTCTGTGTTGTAGCTGTGCTGAGCTGTGTTGCTGCTGCGCAGCTCTGTGTTGTAGCTATGCTGATCTTTGTTTTAGCTGAGATGTATTGTAGCTATGCTGTTCTGTGTTGTAGCTGTGCTGCTCTGTGTTGCTCTGTGTTGTAGCTGAGCTGTGTTGTAACTGTGCAGCTCTGTGTTGTAGCTGTGCTGAGCTGTGTTGCTACTGTGCAGCTCTGTGTTGTAGCTGAGGTGTGGAGCTCTGTGTTTTAGCTGTGCTGCTTTCCTTAGACTGGGTCTAGCAGCATGTCCCCGTACGGCACCGGAGTGGAGAATGGAGGCTCCGACCCGGATTTGATCCTGAGAAGAGAGGAGCGTGGGAACAGGTGCGCATGCCGAATGCCGCCTCTCCAGTGCGCGGACGGAAAACTCACAGCGCCCAGTCCTTGTGCGTGTACCGTAAAAGCCGCCAACTCGCACGCATGCGTTTTTACTTAAACTAAATCACAGACAAACACCGCGTCGCGGCGGTGTAGCGCACTGCTGCAGAGACGGCCTCCTGGATGCCTTTCAGTGGTCAGAATTCTGTCAGGTCTCGTTTCAAGGATTTTTTTTATTTTTTACAAGAAATGCGAAACGAATCAAAGTGTCATTTATAAACGGAGTCAAACGAAGCAGTAAATCAGTCTCCTTATATAAGAAGCGCGTTTATGTTTATTGCTTCGACGCCGTGCTGCGTTCGTGCATAAAAATAGGTTGTTTTTCGGCCGGGGGAGAAATTATAGGATATCCCTTTCTGTCCTTACAGTGCGCTCTGAAAATAAAAGCCGTGGTCTGGGCCTTTTTCTCCACTCCGCTGCGGTAATCACTGCTCGACTCTGAGGACCGGCTCTGTTTCCCAAAGGGGCGGTGTGGGGCGTCCTCAGTTCACCAAACACCTGCTTTACCTGAGGAACAGGCCCCCGTCATCACCCAGGGGTCCCTTCCCTTTTCCAGTTTTAAATCATGAAAGAATATGCGCTTAAAGGGAATGAAAGAAGCTGGGTGTCCTCTTCGCTAAGGGCATTCATGGCTGTGGTTTTACCTGTCTGTTTTACCTGTCGGTTTTAGCTGTGGTCTGTTCCTGCACCTCAGACCCTCCTGCTCTGGAAATGAACCTCATTTCTCTTCAGAAAAACAGCGTCTCTGATTGCGTATAAATTGCTGCATTCTTTACTTTTCACTTGGTAGACGCTGTTCTTCAGTCTGACTTAAATAGCATTTTTTGTTGTCTTTTACATATTTGTACAGCTGGATATGCATTGAGGAAGTCTAGGTCATGCACTTTGCTTAAAATGACAGTGGCTTTATCCCACCGGGGGGTTTGAACCCGCAGCTCCCATAGTAAAAACGGTTTTAAAGTTCCATAACAACCACACCGCACTGTGACCCAGGGACACTGCTTGAAATGGGATAAATTTAGAGCATAAATGCAGAGCTTCAGATTCTTTAAAGTAAAAGTCATCTGATGCATTGTCTGAAGGCCTAGTGCTCTTACAGGATTGGTTGTCTCTAAGGCCTCGAGCAGCGTTTGGGTCACGTTGCCATGGTTCCGCAGGTGCAGGTTACAGGTGTGACAGGTGAGTCTGAGGGTTTGAGTGAGTGCAGTCATTGTTGCCGATGACGTCACTGTGGTGCCGCGGTTTACACCGGTGAACAGGAAGTGTTCACACGCACACTGCAGGCGCTCCCGGGCAACGTGAACTCATTACCGCCAGAGAGTAACGTTTCCAGCCTGATGGCTCTGCATCACACTTGAAGGCTCAAAACTCAAAGACTTGACTCGAAACTTCCTGTTGTTAACGGGTTCACGTTTCTCAGGAGCGCATACAGAGTGCAGACTCGTCCTTTTAAATCTGTTTTTCAGCTGGGTGCCGGTCTGGGTTTATGGACACGCGTGTACTTCCTGTGTTTCACTGTGCCGGTCACACGCACGCTCGCTAAGGCTCCCCGCCTGTCGTTACTGTCGTACCCTAAGGACGTGACTGACCTGGACGGGGCTTCTTGGGAAGCCAGCGTGTAATTACAGATGCTGGCCTAATCCCACATCCTGATAAAGACATGCTATACTGATGACATCAGAGAGGAGAGAGAGGGGAGGGAGAGAGGGAGGGAAAAAGAGAGTGAGAGAGCGGGAGCAAGAGATGGAGAGAGAGCGGAGTGAGAGGGAACAAGAGGGAGAGAGGGAGGGAGCAAGAGAGGGAGACATAGAGAGGAGCGGGAGAGGGAGAGGGAGAGAGGCTCCACTCAAAATGACAGTTCCGACAGAAATTTAGGGGCACTTCAATGTTCCATTTTATAACTAATAATAAAGGACGAGGGTTCTTGGGCTGGAAATGTATTTATTACAGCGGAGGGGCAGGGCAGCATATTTTACACGTTAGTCACAGTCTGTTACACTCAGCCCGTATCCCAGCATGCCCCAAACGGGGGAAAAAGCGATACACGATCCGCTGTGCGATGGAGGCCTGCCCAGACGTCTGCGCAGACAGCCCGGGGAACGCGTGCGCAGGCTGAGTGTCAGAGGGGCTGTGTGTTAGGGGCTCTCAGAGCGCTCGCACAGGTAAGGGAAACATTCACCTGTGCCCACACCTGAGCGAGGCCAGGAGGATTGTGGGTCATGATGTCATCCAGGGAGGGTAGGTGTAGCTTGGTAGGTTGCAGACTGTACAGCTCAGCTGGGGGATGCAGACTGCGCAGCTCAGCTCAGGGACTGCAGAGTGACTGCGCAACTCAGCTGGGGGATGCAGACTGCGCAGCTCAGCTCAGGGACTGCAGACTGACTGCGCAGCTCAGCTGGGGGACTGCAGAGAAACTGCGCAGCTCAACTGGGGGACTGCAGACTACAGCTCAGCTGGGGGACTGGGGCACTAATTTATGGAAAATGATAATTGGCCAGATTTATATAGCGCCTTTCATCTCGTGATCTCAAAGCCACCGATGTCGGCAGTGCGTGAGCCCGCCTGTGTGACGGTGCGGCGGCCATTTTATAACGCTGAGCACACAGCCGCTGAGGGGGAGGGGGCGGTGGTTATTGTTAAACACACACAGTGTAAGCAGCGCTATGTCTGCCTGGGTCCTGCGGTGATGCACTACATCAGCTCTGGCGCAGACACAACGCCGCGCAGCCTCTTCCTCGCCGCGTCGCCGGGGGTCTGCTCCGCCTCCCCGCGTTTCTGCGGTCGGCACGTCGGCCCTTTCCGTGCGCCGTCGTTATTAACGTTGTTTACGCTCCCCAGTCCCGACACCCGATACCCGGATCAGACGCGGGTTCGTTTACTGAACACAAAGGCAGCGCGGGCCACGCGGCCAAGCCCTGTGTTTACGGTGTCAGTGCGTTCATGTGAGTCGCATAATGCACACTTTCTTCTGCTGTTACTGGATATTCTGTTGTGTAGCAACAACAGCCCACCCGGCTGCCCCCCCATGCCAGGATAAGCAGCCATGTTTGAGGGTTTTCTCCCAACTGGGAGTTTTTTTTTTTACCTCATGTACCTGCTGTTTGGGGGTTCAGGCCTGGTGTTTGCTCTGCTTGCTCTTTTTGCTCTGTCCTCTTGCCTTGCTGCTCTTAAAGTGTCATCGTGACAGTTATAAATAAATAAAACTGAACTGAGTTGAATTGAATGTTAAGCAGTGCTGCTGTGCCCATACGAGGTGTGCTTCCCTTCAAGTGAAACACAAAGAGAGCCATGAATATGCGTCGCGTTCAGTATGCCTTTAAACACGCCATCACCATGACGATCGATCACACGCGCACCGACATCACGACGCGCCACTCTGGCGGCTTTGTGTCCGTTACTTCTGCCCATTCAGCCCGCAGCCCCTTTGTAGGAGAGAGGTGCATCCTGGGATGCTGGGTGACCGAGGCCGACGCAGGGCCAGAGGGCCCGTGAGCTCCGCCTCTCTGTGAAAAATCGCCGTGGTGACGGGAGCTCTGTCGTCTCTACTGCACGTGCTCGTCAGTGTCAGAGAGGGAGGGGGGGTCACCATGTCGCGCAGCGGAACTCGATTATACGTGGGCCGTCTCACTTCCTGGAAAGCGGATTTCCCAGGATGCATCACCCGGCCTGCAGTGGTTCAGAAATAATGGGGTTTGGGAGAGAGGTCAGGTGTGCTGATGAGAGAGAGAGAGGTGGGGGGGAGAGAGAAGACAGAGAGAGAGAGAGAGAGAGAGAGAGGTGGGGGGGAGAGAGGAAGAGAGAAGAGAGAGAGAGCGAGAGAGAGAGAGAGAGACAAATTCTTCTGCAGTTTTGAAGCCGCGACACGACAGAAACACTCTAAAGAGGCTTCTCCAGTCGGGAGCTTACAAGTAAAATTTAAAATGCAGAAATAAGTGACAGAACTGGATTTGCAGTTAGATTAAATTGCCGTTTTCTGCGGCACAGGCCTACAGTGGGAATTTAAGGCTCATAATTACATTAAAATTGCAGGAACTTAAAGACGGGGCTCTGGTGGAACACATCTAAAGAACGTAATGAGATCATTTATAAACCGCTCGATTAAAGCTCCATTTAGACTTCGCACTGCAGTAATTCCTGGAGACGGGGAACGAGACCGTGGAAAAAATGTAAGTGAAATTGCTGATTCTGAAGCCCAAAAAGCAAGTGTGCTTGAACGAACGTAAGCAAAACACTGCATCCAAAGAATCTGTCGTTTCGGAGGTTTTTGTTACACCATTTAGGAAAATCACTAAATGGATTTAAAACCCCTGTGAAGTGTAAATTACTTCAGTTTCATTGTTTAGGTTTCAGGGGCACGGCCGCCCGCACACACAGACACCTTTTCCGTTTGTTTAAGCCGCGATTGTAATGCAGCCAGTTTGGCCTGGCTTCCTTTTCCATGTTGGGGAATGTTGACTTTGGGAAAATTATCCTCCGAAATAACACACGCCACCTCGGCACTCCGTGTCCCCGCGCAGGAATACAGGGAACGCCAGACTCGGGAACGCTGGATGAACTGGAATTTTTAGCTTTATGCCAAATTTTTTTGTTTTTTTTTATGACACTCACTGGGGTCTTCCCCCTGTTGCGGAGTGAGGAGACAGAGTAGCCTGCAATCCAAGCATGTGATATCTAACGCCGGCTACTTTATTGCCTTAGTCTGTTACTAGTGATCCATGTGCGGTTTTTCATGTGTTGACACACTTGAACTGGAACACTCCTTTGGGAGGTCCACGCTGAGGCCATCGGTGGGACGTCACTCACACACACGCACATATGCACACACACACATGCACACACATACACACACTCACATACACAGACGCACACACACACACACACAGACACACACACGCACACACAGACACACACACGCACACACAGACACACACTCACATTCACAGACGCGCACACACACACACACATTCACAGACGCACACACACACAGACACACACACGCACACACAGACACACACGCACACACAGACACACACTCACATCACAGACACACACACACACACACACACACTCACACACACACACACACACACACACACGCACACACACGTACGTCAGCGAACGCCGCTTAGCGATAAACCACCGGAGAGGACGCCGTGTGTAGCCTCACGTCCCCTCCCCTCGCTGTAAAGGAATTCCTGGCCGTCTCCGAGCCTGATCTGCCCCTGTTGTGGTTTTGGGAGCAGCCTCTCCACCACAGAGCCTCAGGACCCAGCTCACATTCTGCGTTTGTTTGGTTGCTGGGTTGTTTTTGTCTAGTTCGGAGCTGAACTGAACTGGGGTGCAAACGGAAGCGGTGGGCCTGC
This sequence comes from Anguilla rostrata, assembly GCF_018555375.3. NCBI lineage: Eukaryota > Metazoa > Chordata > Actinopteri > Anguilliformes > Anguillidae > Anguilla > Anguilla rostrata. The sequence goes on along the minus strand of NC_057938.1, from coordinate 56,031,192 downwards.
GGACTTCGCCGGTGTTGAGATGACGGCGGGCTCTCGCAGAAGGGCTGAGTGACAGTTTGCTTTATTCAGCCCCGTAGAGCTCAGATGAGCACATTTAATCCACGCTCTACGCACGTCTCTCCAAAACTCCGAGGAATGTGTCTTGTGAGGTTTGTCCAGAGCTCAGATACAGCATGTATCATGTGTGCCAGTGACGGAAAGGTTCATCACTGCCAGAGTTTCTTCTGTCGGTTTCAAAACAGTCGGTTTGCTCGATCCGTGCTCGTCTGTCTTCTCAAACCCCATTTGAATTTTGGAGTTCCCCTGAAAGCGGCCGTTCATGTTTCAGACGAGGGCGCGGACGGGGAAGCGCTGGCGGCTGAAAGCAGGATGTTGAAGCTTTTCGTGAAAAATGTGGTTTTTAGGTCAAAAATCTCATAGCAGTATTGGTTCATTTCTTGGTTTTAATGTAGTCTATTGATGAGATTATCATCTGGAGCTCATTGAAGCTCCCTTACCACTTCTCAGAAGTGCAGCGCTGCTAACCTGGTCAAAATGTGCAAAAAACTAACTCTCTATATTTGGTCACATAATTATCCCCTACATCTGATTGGCTACACAACTCTTGCTTGCCCCTCCCACTCTGATACCCAAGGTCAACACTGCCCTAGAATTAATGGCATTTAGCATCATTAGCATGTGCACATTCTGTAGGATTGCTTGCATGTGCACAGGTGTAAGGATAGCATCATTAGCATCATGTCGTAGGCATGTGCATCATAGCATGGTCTGTAAGGGCATTTAGCATCATTAGCATGTGCACAGTGTCTGTAAGGGCATTTAGCATCATTAGCATGTGCACAGTGTCTGTAAGGGCATTTAGCATCATTGCATGGCGTAATGATTAGCATCATAGCATGTCACTGTAAGGCATTAGTCATAGATTGCACAGTGTCATAGGGCATTAGCCATGCATGTGCACAGTGTCTAGGATTTGCACTAGAGTGCACAGGTCTTAGGATGCATCATTAGCATGTGGCTGTAATGCATTTAGCATCATTAGCATGTGGCTGTAATGCATTTAGCATCATTAGCATGTGGGCGGTTTTGGTGACAGTGTTTTGCAGCATGAGCACGTGGCAGGTTTATCTGATGCTTTCTCAGTAAAGCTGATGCCCTCCTTTCTCAGTAAGGAAGCTCAGTGTTCTACTCTGTTCCGGTCCTGGGGTTGCCATAGAGATCCCCCTCCATGCCGTCATGCTGGAGCCCGGTTGCTGTGATCCGGTGCTGTCCGTGGAAGCGCAGGTCATCACAGGTCACGGGGAGAGGCTGTCACCTGGACTCCGCAAGCTCACTCGAGGCTCCCACAAGCCTCGGCCAACACCGTGACATCATCCTCTCTGCAGGCGGGCGGGGCCTGGGGATAAATTCACATGTTATTGGTGCAGAGAGTCACATGGGGGGAATGTATGCGCCACATGGTTTCTCTTGCTTCTGTAAGTTTTCTCGAAAATTAGTCAGCTGTGATATTGTGTGGTGTACATCCAGCCTTAGCCATATAAGGAGGGGGGGGGGGGATTCCATCGCCATCGACCGCCATCTTCGTCTTAGCGGGTTTCGTTGCCGTGCCGCTCCAAACGAAACGGTGACCTCATACGTTGCGAGCAGGAGAAAGCACACGGCAAGATAAAGATTCCTGTCACAAGCAGAAGGAGCTCCCGCAAGGCGTTTACCAAACAGGGCCTGAAGTAAGAGCGAGAGAGAGAGGGAGGGAGAGAGAGAGGGAAGAGAGGATGAGGGAGAGGGAGAGGAGAAGAGCGAGGGATCTGAAACTCCCCATCCCGCGTGTGCTTTGATAAGCTTCACAGAGAAGACACAGTGGAGGAGTCGGAGTCTGAGCTCGGAGAAACTGGAGACGGCGTTCATACCGTCTGTGACGCTCTCGCAGTCCGCCGCTGCGGTTCTGCTGGTTTTAAAGGGCTTAGCGGTTAACCCCCCACTCCTCCCCACGGGCCCGTGGGTAGGGCAGCTGTGTCGCTGTGGTTTCATGCGAGGGTGGCTGTGCTGTTCAGGCTGAGGTGTGGCTGTGCTGTTTCGCTGAGTGGATGGCTGTGGTAGGGATTGTGATTGGTGTGCTGTTCAGGCTGTATGTTTCAGGGCTGAGGTGTGATGGTGTGTTTCAGGGCGATGGTGTGGCTGTGTTTCAGGGCTGAGGTGTGATTGGCTGGCTGTTCAGGTGATATGGTTTCAGGGCTGAGGTGTGATTGGCTGTGCTGTTTCAGGGCTGAGGTGGTGTTTCAGGGCTGAGCTGTGATTCGCTGTGCTGTTTCATGGCTGAGGTGTGATTGGCTGTGCTGTTTCAGGGCTGAGGTGTGATTGGCTGTGCTGTTTCAGGGCTGAGGTGTGATTGGCTGTGCTGTTTCAGGGCTGATATGGGGTTTCAGGGCTGATGTATGATGTGTGTTTCAGAGCGTGTGAGTGTGTAGTTGAGCTCTGGCTGAGTGAGGCGTCTCAGACTCCTGTGTGTCTCTCAGACGCTCCGTGGGCTGGTCTCACATTCACTTACAGCCAAACCGCCATAATGTGGCAGATTTGCACGGAGGGGAAGAGTCACAATCACGCTCAAGCTGCTACTCCAGCGTTTGTTTTAAAGGCTGCTGATTTTTGGAGGAATCCTGTTTCCTCCCTCGCGTCTGAAGGGGCAGCACAACAGGCCCTCTGAACTTCACATTAAACGATGCCAATTAAAGAGCTTAATTGAGGTTACGATTGCGGCATTTCTGTTTCCTTTAACATTTTTTACATTTTATAAAGCTGTCATTTCTGACAGCGTTTTCCCCAAACTGAAACCATGTGTTACTTCCTGTCAAATTGTCCTGATAATGCCCCCTGACTTGTCAATACTTCCTGTTCATTCAGTATGTGCTGTGCTGTCAGTACTTCCTGTGCTGTGTCATTATTTTCTGTCCTCTCAGTACATCTTGTACTGAGCAGTGAGGACTGTGAGTTTATCTGTCTGCAGTATTTCCATTGAGCAGTGAAATCACATTTTGAACGGGAGAGGATCAGACTCTACTGACTCCCCTCCTCCCCACTCATTTTCCCTTTTTGTATCTGCCTGCGAGCGTGAGTGATTCCCGTCACGCGCGCTGCGATGGCGGTATAATTAGAGAGACGGCGAGAGCCGATCTTTGCCTCCGCCCAGATGTTGCCAGGTTTGTAAACGAGGGGTGAGTCAGCCCGGGTTGCCAGGTTTTAGTTAATGAAGCGTGTGAGTTGTGCAGCTCGAGACTCGGCGCAGAAGGGGGGATTTTTCACAGGCCTGGCGCTCCGTGCCACCCTCTGCCCAATTAGCAGTAACCCTGAAGAAACATCTGGCGATGACTCCCCCCTCCCCCTGGCCACGCCCTCCTGACCCCCTCCCCCCAGTGCTGTCTCTCCTGGTGTGATTCCACAGTCAGGTCTCCCATCAGTCTAACCCAGGACAGCCGGTCTCCTTTATACTGGCTGTTTTTCTTCTAGTCAATCATTCATGTTTAATTTGTTTTAAACAGCTGTGTACACCTGGGCTGGGCTTCAGTAGAAATGATGCACCTGCAGCTCACATTTCTGCTCACAAGAATGTCAGGTCAAATGCACGATTGATAATTAACAGTAATCATTAAATGATGAAATAATTAAGAGCAGAAGTTGGCTTGAAATCCCAGAATGGATGCTGTCTGTGATGTGTGTGTATGCATGTTTATATACACACAATCATAAGAGACTACATACTCACAAGCAGAAGAGATTATAAATGCACAGAGACTCTGAGCAGGTGGTTAATAGTAGCGGGGGGGCTGCAGAGCGGGGGGGGGATTTTGAGGGTAACTGAAGAGGAGAGGGACAGTGCTTCTGCGAGCCAGCTCTGCTCACACTCGCGATGGGAACAGATTGTACCGCACGATCTTGATGAATATTAAATTGATCTTGTGTTTTTGTCTCTGCCCTGTTTTCATCGCAGTGGCGCTAAATTAAAATGTGAAAATGTGCCTCGGTAAGACCGGGGCGGCGTGCGCCGTCGTCTAACGAGCTTCTCGAAGCTCGCGTCTTCGCTTCATCTAATAATCAGTGTTTTAATCTCTGAAATGTGCTGCTTCAGCAGGAGCCTGTTGGCTCTGGGAGGGGGGTCCGAGTTCCCCTCGTGCAGAGCTGAGCTCTTGAGCGTCTGGGAACTCCAGTAAGCTCTGCAGCTTATTCAAAACACACCAAAGTTGCCATCGATAAATAATTTAAATAATTGATGTTTGTTAGAAACACAGTTTAGTCGATTAGAAACTCATCAGTTGACCTTTATATTTGAGATGCATTACCTTTTTTCCCCTATAAATGAATAAACATGAATCTAAGTGCCAATGATGATACATTCCTATGTGACAAGTGTGTGATGTACCTGCATGCTTGCGTTTGTGCACACGTGTGTGCTTGCGTGTGTACTTGTGTGTGCGTGTGTGTGTACACGCATGTGTGATGTACGTGTGTGTGTACACGCATGTGTGTGCTTGCGTGTGTACACGCGTGTGTGATGGATGTGTGTGTGATGTACCTGTGCATGTGCATGTTTGCATGTATGTATGCACACGTGTGTGATGTACCTGCATGCTTGCTTGCGTGTGTGCTTGTGTGTGTACTTGAGTGTATGCTTGTGTGTGTACACGCATGTGTGATGTACGTGTGTGATGTGCACACTGGAAGGCTTCTTTACTGGCTGTGCGTGGGGGTGGGGTGAGGGGGCTTCCTCCCAGGGGGGGCTGTGCTTCTGAAAGTGACCGTGGCTGAGCTGAGCGAGTGCTGATTAGACACAGCCTGTAGCGCCCCCCCCCCCAGTACTCTCCCGACCCCCCCCCACGCACTCCCTAGCCCCCCCACCCCTCACAATCTCAATAGCCCCCCCTCACCCCCACGCTCGCCTAGCTCCCCCCCCCCACTCTCCTTAGTGCCCCCCCTCCCATGCTGTCCCTCGCCCCCCCCCCCCCCCCCCACGCTCTCCTCAGTCCCACTCCAATGGAAACAGCCACACATTCCACTCTAACCTTCAGGATATGTTAATGCATGTAAATGCCGGCTCTGTCAGCCCTATGAATAAACATCCGACCGATCCCCAGTCGGTTCCTCTGCAGATTGAGCTGGGAGATTATTAAACTCTCAGCGTCGTCACGTTAGCAGAACTTTAATTCTGCTTTTTGTTTTCTGAGGAAGCTGCTCGTTCTGTGGGGCCGCGCTGGGACTGATGGAGCGGGCGCTCAGCTCTGAGCACTTTGTGTGCGTTAGAGATTTTCCTTTTTTTCAGATTCAGATACCTGAGGATCGGGTTTCTGTTTCAGGCATTGTGCTGGGGATGCATTCTTCCTGGAAAAGAAGGAAAGATGCTGAAAAAATTCAGCTGACAGGTTTGTTTGAAGTCCTGAAACCGACAGTCATGGCCTATCATCTCTGAAAGCGACCTGGGGTTCGACCCAGTGACGGTCCGTTACCGCGGTTACTCTGCGGCCCAGTGACGGTCCGTTACCGCGGTTACTCTGGGGCCCAGTGACGGTCCGTTACCGCGGTTACTCTGGGGCCCAGTGACGGTCCGTTACCGCGGTTACTCTGGGGCCCAGTGACGGTCCGTTACCGCGGTTACTCTGGGGCCCAGTGACGGTCCGTTACCGCGGTTACTCTGGGCCCAGTGACGGTCCGTTACCGCGGTTACTCTGGGCCCAGTGACGGTCCGTTACCGCGGTTACTCTGGGCCCAGTGACGGTCCGTTACCGCGGTTACTCTGGGGCCCAGTGACGGTCCGTTACCGCGGTTACTCTGGGGCCCAGTGACGGTCCGTTACCGCGGTTACTCTGGGGCCCAGTGACGGTCCGTTACCGCGGTTACTCTGGGGCCCAGTGACGGTCCGTTACCGCGGTTACTCTGCGGCCCAGTGACGGTCCGTTACCGCGGTTACTCTGGGGCCCAGTGACGGTCCGTTACCGCGGTTACTCTGCGGCCCAGTGACGGTCCGTTACCGCGGTTACTCTGCGGCCCAGTGACGGTCCGTTACCGCGGTTACTCTGCGGCCCAGTGACGGTCCGTTACCGCGGTTACTCTGCGTGCCCTGATGGATCGGCGGTCCGCTCGGCGCTGAAGGCTTCCCCCTCGCGTCCCGTCATGGATCCGGCTCCCTCCGCGGGCGTGAGCATCGGACGCCGCTGCCGCTTAGCTCCGCGCTCTGTTTACGCGTCGTGGCTGTTTGCGTCACCATGGAAACCATACCCGGGGAACATTCCGTTTGATCGGAATCTGGGTCACGGCCGGAGCGGCGAGGCCTGACAGCAGCACCGCCACCGGCTTACGCAGAGACCGCAGTGACAGTCTGTCCATTTAATCTCTGCACAGACCTGGGAAATGTCATAAGAGCCGCAATGGTAGGGCAGGAGAGTTCGGTGGGCAGGGCTGTCTCTGCCACACTGTGCATGCGCCCGTTGCGTGTTCATGTTCACGTGTGGGAGCGTGCAGTCTTACGCACACGCATGCACCTCAGCGTTAACACACGCAGTGCGCACTGACGCCCTGGCGCACGCCTGCCTGCGGTCCCCACCTGGATCTGAATCAGAATGCAAATGGCTGCCATGATCCACGCGTCATTTGCAATTCAAACTGATCAGAGGCATGGTGTGCCCTCCGCGTCAGACTGAAGCGCTCCGGGAGAGGGAGAGAGGGGAGGAAGACTCCGGTCCTGCACGTTCTGCTGTGGAAGGAGAGAAACAGACGGAGCTTGGGCAGCGGCGCAGACAGTCGTACAGGTTTATAAACAGATGCACTCCTCCATTAAAGCATCCTGAGAGAGAGAGAGGGAGAGAGCGCTTCTACTCCACGGTGCACACGGTGCATTAGTGCAGGAGCACACAGTGGCAGTTAAAAATAGGACTCACAGCCCCGGCTTGCAGGGTTAAACGGTGAGGCTGTTTGAAGCCTTTGTTAACCTGTGTTGCGTTAGGGTTAGGGTTAGGGTTAGGGTTGGGGTTAGGGTTAGGGTGGGTTGAAGTTTTGGTTAGACCGGTTGTTGGGTTAGGGTTGGGGTTGGGTTGGGTTGGGTTGGTTGGGTTGGGTTGATAGGTTAGAACGCTTTGCTCTGATTGCGGCCTGCGTGAGACGAGAGCTTCCCTTTGTGCCGAGTTCTGCAGGTTGTGACGAACCAACAATTTAACGACAAATGACGTCAGTTCATTCAAGATTCGAACCTGCAGTCGCCATTCTGCCTCACGGTGGGACAAAGCCAGTGAGCTAGTAAACGTTCGACCGGGTCAGTGCTCCAGGAGGCCTGTGAGCTGGGTATGAGGTCACAGGTGTGTGACAGGGGTGAAGTAGGGAGGGCAGAGAGGAGGGAACGGTTTTAGAGAGTGCATGGGGTGGAAGACTTCTCTTTCACTCTCACTCTCTCTCTTACTCTCTCTCCTTCTTTTGCTGTCTTGCTCTCACTCTCTTTCTCTGTATGTCTCGCTCTTTCTCTCTCTTCCTCTGTCTCTCTCATTCTCTCTCTGCCCCCCCCCCCCCCCCCCCAGTGTCTCTGGTTTCTCCCGCTGCCCTTCTCTCTCCCTGTTTACCTGTAAACCCAATCGATTTGCAGTGCATTCTGGGAAAAGGGCTTTTCCAGCACTCATAGTCTGGGGAAGGGGGTGGGGGGGCGGAGATGGTGAGGGGGGGGGGGGGGGTGGCTGCCCTCCGATTGATTTTTTAAAAATAAATTCCAGCCTCTCAGAACCCCAGTTCATCTCATTCTGAGCCGGGTTTCCGCCATGCCACCGAACCGCTTGTTTGAACCGGAACGCCGGCGAATCCCACCGCCGTTATCCGGAATACCGACCGGCTACTTTTGGGAATTTTTAGGGCTGCTGGGTGGGTCACCTGCTAAGGTGCAGTTCCAGTGCACGGATGGGCCCCACAGTCTGGTGCAGAGTCCAGTTTCTGTCTTTATCACAAATGTGCCTTTGTTACTGGATTATTATTTGATTTTGCTGTTAGAGAGAGAGGTGCTCACAATGGGGATAATGACAGGAGGAAACAGAAAGCACTGCAAGTAAAAGTTAATATATTTTTAGATAAGGCTTATTAATCATTAATTGGGTGTTTTAAATAGATCCAAAAGAAAGCAGTGAATGATGAGACTCATACCTGCGCTCAGGTGTTCATGCCTGTGCTCTTACCTGAAATTGAAACACCTGAAATCATTCAGGTGCTGCCCTGCTAAGGTGGCTCCCATTTTCTGAACAACAATGAGCTGATCTGTAAGTTCGTAGAAGGGCTCATTCAAATTTCACTCTGTGATTGGATACCAAGACAGACGTGTCATAATGGGCCATTCCACGGTAGCCCCTCCCCTCCCTGATCTGCATTAAGGGGAGATTATTCATTGAGCTGCAGTGTAGACTCCCCAGGGGCAGTTACACTGCAGACCTGAGTCTGTGCGCGGAGATCCGCTTCCTGTTTCCTGAGTCTGTGCGCGGAGATCTGCTTCCTGTTTCCTGAGTCTGTGAGCGGAGATCTGCTTCCTGTTTCCTGAGTCTGTGAGCGGAGATCTGCTTCCTGTTTCCTGCCGCTTTTTCCCAGACTCACAGCATCACACAGATAACATTCCTCCATCATAACTGAGGAGCAGCCAGAGATCTATTGGTCAGAGATCCGCACGGTCTATTTTCAGTAACAGCTGTATCTGGGAGCGTGCACGTACACGTGCACACGCACACGCACACGCACGTGCACGTACACACACACACACGCACACACGTACACATGCACACACACACGCACACACGTACACATGCACACGCACACGCACACACATGCACACACGTGCACAGCCACGCACACGCACATGCACACACGTGCACAGCCACGCATGCCTTTGTAGACGTTTACACGGCTGGGGAGGCGGATAACTGTGACAGCACATCTTTGTTATTGGAAGGAAACTCCTGATCCCAGTGCCTGAATGCTGTTTGAGCAGAGAAAGCCCGGGTCCGGTTTCCGGGTCATCCATTATTGACGTCCCGGCTGCAGGCCGGGTCCCAGCTCCCCGTACGGAGCGGTGAAGTCCGTGACGAGCGGTTCGGTAACTGGATCTCGCCGTCTCGCTGTCCAGTCAGCTTCAGACAGGTGCGCTTTTGATGTGGTGCCCTATCGGACAGCCCCCCCCCCGACCTTACCTGTCCCCCAGGTAGCTATGCCAGGTGCTCGCTGGCATGCCACAGAAACAGAAGCACCTGAGCACTGTATCAGTGGAGTAGCTACACGCGTGCTAATATCCTGCTTTAAACAGGTTTCCACGTGTCCTAAAGCATGACGGTGCAGCGTGTTCTATTGCACCTGTTGCTCTTTAAAGTGCTTATATTCAGCCGTCAGGTGGCTGTCTGTGGCGGTAATTAGGTGGGGTAAACCCAACCCCCGATCTCTCTCTACCCCACTCTCCCTTTCTGTCTCCATCCCTCTTTTTTTCTCTCTCGTTTTTGTCTCAATTTCTCCTCCCCCTCTCCCTCTTTCCCCATCTCTCTTCCTCTTTCTGTCTCTCCTCTCCTCCTCTTGCCCCTCATCTCTCCTCTCTGTCTCTCACCCTGTCTCTCCCCTCTCTCCCCCCTCTCTCTCTCCTCTCTGTCTCTCCCCCCCTCTGCCTCTCCCCCCCTCCCCCTCTCCCCCCCCCCCCCCCGTCTCTGTGCTAGTGATGTTAGCTCTGTAGTGACTCATGTCACAGCTGCACTTGTTCTGTTCTGTTCTCTAAATGAAAAGTACAGCCGCAGCCGAGGATGCTGGGGGAACAGAATGGCCTGTACTGAAGCCGTGATTAGAAATGTTCTGTTCTGGAAAGGTTTATTTTTTCATCTCTGTTCCCCCGCCCCCGGGTAAAAACAGCGCAGTTCAGAGAACTAATCTGCGGCTGATTGTGCTCTCTGTGTACCGTGTGTCCAAGGTGACCATCGCCAGGGTTACACGCGTCTGTCACCACCAAAAAGTAACTGAATTAGAAGAACCTGGTTTGTTGTGTCCATTTACCAACACGGTATTGCGGTTCAGACACATGGGGATTTTTGAGCAAGCTTTGTTAGTCGTCGTTGTCGTGGTACGTTAACAGTGCACAGAGCAGGATGAGGAGTTTGGGGGCGGGGGGAAGGGGGGGGGTAAAATGGGGAAAGGTGGACATGCGAGGTCTCTCCAGGATGTCAGCACAGGTCTCTCAGGTCGGGAGAGAGCAGTCTGAGTCGGTGCTGTCAGGTGCGCTGGGAACTCCTTGATCTTTTATTCACCTGCATTCTGTGCTTTACTGCTTTATACCAGTGTGCACCCCCACCAGCTGGGGCCCGGGACAAAATAGCATTTTTTCCACAGGATGGGATGATAATATTATAATATTTGCCCCAAATTGACAGGCCATTAACCCCCCCCCCCCCACTCCTCCAGGACCCAGAACAATGTGTACAGCCACCCTGCTGTACCCGGGTGGCTGTACTCGCCATAGGATGGCCTGCAGGGGGCGATCTTCTCCCTGGACCGTGTGCAGAAGCCGGTCCCTCAGTGCAGTGATGGGGACACTGTGCTGTGGGGGGAGCGGTCAGACGGAAGCCCTGACTCACGGTGCTGATTAGGTCACTGAGTCACTCCGTCCCGACCGCAGGTGCTGGGTGCTGAGTGCTCGGGTGCATCACCCAGGTGGCAGCTGCATGTGGGCTGGGGCTGAAGTAAGCCACCACCCCCCCCCCCCACCGCCCACCCCCAACCCCCCAGACCCCTCGTAATATTTTTTTTGAGCTCCTAGAAAAGCATGAAAGCTACAGTATTTTAAAAACTTATAATGCTAGTATTAATACAGTGCTGAAACTACAATCTTCATAAGATATGCCTTTTACACACACATGACGATGACAAAATGACGATCCAAAAGTTTAAACATATGTATATATACACTTTTAAGCATTTTTTATTTGTTTGTAATATTAATTTTTATGAATTCTACGGGCTGCAGAAGGGGCATAAATGCGAAAACTAACAAAACATTCAGGGAACATTCTCTAAACATTCTCAGAACGTTGGTGGAACATTCTCGGAAGGTTGGTGGAAGATTTGCGGAACGTTGGTGGAACATTCTCGGAACATTGGTGGAACATTCTCGGAACATTGGTGGAACATTCTCGGAACATTGGTGGAACATTCTCGGAACGTTGGTGGAACATTCTCGGAACATTGGTGGAACATTCTCGGAACATTCAGTGATTGTTCTCGTGTTACATTTGGGCGCCACCGCTGCTGCGTCTCATTTCTAATCATTTTCACGTTGCTAAGCAACCAAACATGCACATCGGCTGCATAAGTTCTTGGAAAATAATAATTTATAAAAAACCGTGCTCAAGCGCACTGCGTTACAGAACCCTTCGATGGAGCTTTTAGTTCATTTTTGTTTGCTCTTTCTTTCTTTTTTTATTTGTTCCTGTTTTGTAGTTCTGCAACTTATATCACATTTTCATGTTGTATTTTTTATGAGGTTTGGTGGGTTATAGAAAAAAGACCCTGACAAAGGACATTTTTATTTATTGGTCCTGTTGCCATCCCAATGTTAATGTGTAAGTGTCTGCACCTGTGTGTACCTGTGAGTGCCTGTATGTACCTGTGTGTGCCTGTGCGTACCTGTGTGTGCCTGTGCGGGCCTGTGTGTACCTGTCTGGACCCGTGTGTACCTGTGAGTACCTGTGTGTGCCTGTGTGTACCCGTGCGTACCTGTGAGTGCCTGTATGTACCTGTGAGTACCTGTGTGTGCCTGTGTGTACCTGTCTGCGGACCTGTCTGAAATCCCTCAGTCTGGCCTGTGACTCACACGCTGTGATGTCAGGCAGCAGCGCAGCCCAGAAATACTGTGGGACCCAACCTGGTAATTAGCTTGTGTTATTTACTGTGAATTAAAAAGGGTCACTTATGTAATCACAGAGACGAGGGTGTTGCCATTACTAATATTCCCACACCGTATGAAAATGTTTGTGGTCTGCTGCTTCCTGGAGTTCTCCGATGTTCTGAGCGTCTGCTGCGCGTGTGCGGGCGCGTGTGCGGGCGCGTGTGGCGGTGTTTTCACAGCGCCTGTTCCCGGGCTGTCGCCGGTGCTCTCCGGTTCTGTGGGTCCGAAAGCGTTCGGGCCCGAGAGGGGTACTCTGAGCCGGACGGGGCGGGATGAGAGGGGTGCAGTTTAATGCGGGACACTGGGAGGGGAGGCGGGCTCACAGGTGATGAAATGATGATGTCATAATCAGGAGGGGTTCTGCGGGGGGGCGAGGGGGGGCGGTTTATAATCAGGAGGGGTTCTGCAGGGGCAGGGGGCGAGGGGCGGTTTAATCCAGGAGGGTTCTGCGGGGCGAGGGGGCGGTTTATAATCAGGAGGGGTTCTGCGGGGGGGCGAGGGGCGGTTTATAATCAGGAGGGGTTCTGCCGGAGGACAGGAGGGCTGAAATGGCTCCATTTCCCTGCCTCTGGGCCCGTCTGAGCCAGTAAGATGTGGATGAAGTCTCTCTGTACAGGAAGTTAGAAAGGTAGATTTAAGTTGGGGGGGGGGTGGGGGGGTGGGGGGGCATTGCCATGTCTTTGGGATGAGAGGGGAGTTCCCCAAATTAAGAGGCAGGTAGGTACGCTCACTGGCATGTTTGTCTGATGGGCTCTGTGTTGGATGCCGAGGGGACAGAATTATTATTTATACATCTGCTATTTATACATCTATTTATTCAGAACAAATAATACACTGCATTTTTCAGTAATTAAGGGCACAGGTGGTCAGATTTTTCTGTGTGTGTGTGTGTGCGTGTGTGTGTGCGTGCTTGCATGTGTGTGGGTGTGTGTGCGGGTTTGTGCGTGTGTGTGCATTTGCATGTGTGCATGCATGTGTGTGTGCGTGTGTGTGGGTTTGTGCTTGTGTGCGGTTACTTGGGTATGCGTGTGTGGGTGCATGTGCTGTTTATGTGCACTGTGTATATTAGTGTGCATGGGTGTGTGTGTGTCTGAGTGTGTGTGCATGTGCTGTTTGTGTACGCACTGTGTATATTAGTGTGCATGGGGGTGTATGTGTGTGTGCTGTTTGTGTGTGCACTGTGTATATTAGTGTGCATGGACGTGTGCTGTACATCACAGTTTACCTGTTAATGCATCTCATCAGCGGCACTGTTCCAAGCGTAGCGCTGCTCAGCACTGCTCCTGCTCTCAGCGTGAGAACGCACCAGCTGCCAGTTACAGTAAGAGGTGGTTTCCCCCCCGAATGCACACTGTGGGAAGCTGTGTCTGTGGTTAGCAAAAAATCCCCAGAATATCGCTGGCCGATTTCACTATGGAACAGGAAGTGTGGGTTCTGCATTATGCAGAGAGATGCTGGGGAATCCTGTCACCTTCCTCTCACCATGGCAACCAGGTCAAGGAAACTCGGCCTCCGTGAATCGCCCCTCAAGTGTGCCGTTCTGCAAACTCTGCAGATCAGGATTTCTGTGTGAGAACAGCATCTTCCCTGGGGAGGGGGGGGGGTGAAGGTCAGGCCAAACTGGAATGTAAATATGAAAGAAATAAAGAAACTCTGCTGCAACTGCAAAAATCACTGCACTTTTTTGCACTTGCAGTGTTGTGTGCAGTTTCTTTATTTTCTCTGCTGCATCTGCCAATGGCTGAACAGGTGTACTTACTTTTATAGTATGAAACAGGGTAATGTAGTGGTTAGGGATCTGTAACTGAAAGGTTGCAGGTTCGATTCCCAGGTAGGACACTGTCGTTGTATCCTTGAGTAAGGCTGTCTGGATAAGGGCGTCTGCTTTCAGTTGTGCTGTGGTGAGGAATCGGAGGTATTTGGGAATCGGAGGTATTTGTAAACGGCTTTAAGGTCATCCACCGTCTCAGCTATAATTATTCATTTTTACATATGAAAAATGGCAGCCTCACACAGCACACAGCTTTTAATGTGCACATATTTTTAGACCGCTTTAACTCAACCTAATTGGTAAAATTTACTATTGTCACATCATCCTCGATGTTTGCGTCGTGGTTTTTTTTTTACCAGCTCACACGCTGTGAGCTCCTGTTTTTCGGCGCTGGAATGTGTGTGTAATTAATGTTGTTTTGACAGCCTCGCTGTAAATGACTCTGCGAACGCAGAAACCTCGAAGCTGTAAATCACACACTGAGCGCAGCTCGGTCTCCGCCGGGTCACCTGACCCCATCCGCTACCTGCCGGGGGGGTTCAGCAGGGGTGCGGAACGCCGTGTGAGTTTAAGCTCCGCCCCTCCGACCCTCCGACCCTCCCTCCCTCTCCTCTCCACTCTCAGAGCCCGGTGAAGATTAGTATTTAAAGCACCGTAACCCCACAGACTCCACCTGGGAACATTCTTACAGCTCACTGGGCCTTTTAATAGAGAACACAGGAGTGTATGTATTTCACCCGGATATGAATGCACGTTCAGGCTGATAATCCACGGAGTTAAAGGTTCTGTGGGGTCAGCAGGAATGTTTTCAGATATTTAGGAGGATCTCGGAAAGTTAAAGCGCTTCATGCATATTTGCACCACGTCTATATCTACTGACTGTGCGTGTGTGTGTGTGTGTGTGCGTGCATGCCTTTATCCACGTGGGTGTGTTCTCATGCACGCGTGATTTCTTGCAGAGCAGAGGAAATCCTTTTGTTGCTGTAGCTTCTGCAGATCGTCGCGCTCCGGCTCAGAGGGCGGTGGAGGCGGTGTGGTCAGGATGTTGAGCTCTTTCTGATGTAGAAGTGCTACGGATGTGTATTTGAAGTGCCTTACCTCTGAAAGATCTTGGTGATATCTGAAAACATTCCGTGGTCTTTGGTGTTTTTTTTTACTTTATGTTTTGTGTGAGGGGCGGGAAGGCGAGATGGAACTTTTGGCCGCTTCGGAACGCTGCTCTGGAACGCCCCTCTGGAACGCCGGCGTTCCGGAACACCCCTGTAACGTGCCGCTCCAGCGCAGCGTTGGGCTGCTCCGGGGAATTTCCTCTGAAGTGTGGAAAGTGAAAAGGCGTGAGCGGATCAGAGCGACCGCGTCTGCTCTGGAAGCAGCTGATCCTGAGCAGCCCTGTGGGCGGAGCTTACCTGGGGGGGAAAGCCACGTGATTCGCCAGCTCTCAGGCTTCAGCATGGGCCGTCTGCAGTGTGATAAACACAACTGACATGGACACGCATGTACACACATACTGTACGCACAGTCACACACACATACTGTACGCAGGGACGGTATGCCCAGTCACACACACACACACACACTGTATGCACAGTCACACACACACATACTGTACGTACAGTCACACACACACTTTACGCACAGTCACACACT
Source organism: Anguilla rostrata (assembly GCF_018555375.3). NCBI lineage: Eukaryota > Metazoa > Chordata > Actinopteri > Anguilliformes > Anguillidae > Anguilla > Anguilla rostrata. The sequence continues at coordinate 56,015,854 of NC_057938.1, read as the reverse complement.
CATACTGTACGCACGGACTGTATGCATAGTCACACACACACACATGCACATATTTCTGTGGGTTTATTGTACAGTGATTTCTCGTGCTTGGAGAAGATGTTGAATGTAAGTTTTATGCAGTGGAAAAACCCCTGTTTATGTTTTACATTTGAGCATTTAGCACACTGTCCCGAATAACTTGGACCACTTGCATTTTTACACACTGTAAATTAATGCAACTGGGTAATAACTGAAGCTGCTTTAGTTCCAGTCGAACCTGTGACCTGTGACCTGTGACCTGTGACCTGTGAGTTGTGTGTGGCATTCAGTGTCCATTGTACTATACTGCTGTCCCATTTAGAGCCAAGAAAGATGGAGAATGTGATCGGCCCAATTCAACCTGTCTTTATGTCTAAAGCACGGCATTGTGGGTAGTGTTGTGGGCTTCCTGGTAACAGCATTAAGGAGCGAAATGATTTACCGGTGTCACAGTCCTGGGATTCTTATCAGCGCAGTCTGGCTGAAATCTGACCAATCACAGTGCAGCCCGTGATGAATCATCCGTCTCCTCCGTGGCCTGACATGTAAAAGGTTTTCCTTCGACAAAATGCTACCGTCTGGCCACCAATTAGAGCGGTCAGATCCGATATTAAATTGTTCTGATCTTTTTTTTTTTTTTTTTTTTTTTGTTTTTTTAGTCTGTCTTCAAAGACGCCAAATATCCACACGAAGTTCGGCTCAAACTCACACACTGAGGCGGAGGTGTGTGACCATTGACGCACCGGTTAAACCGCAGATTCGTTCGATAGCACAAGCCCCTGGAAGGCCGCACGCTCTTTAGCCAAACAAAACTCCGGAATAACGGTGTAAAGCGGAGTTCTTCCCGATGGTCTGTGTTAAGATGGCTCCGCCAGGTTTGATGGAACCCAGAGGTGAATCCGGGAATGAATGACATTCCGGACCCCACTCTAAACAGCCCTGGGAACGGAATTCCGGCTGCTTCTGACATCCGGAACATCCGCCTGTTTGTGAATTATTTTATGATGGAGAGAAAAGGTTCTGCACGAAGCATGTGATTACTCAGTACCGTCTTTAGGTAGGGACAGGACGGCCTGTGTTTACACCTCGGGGCGGTGGGTGAGTGAGTGAGTGTGTGTGTGTGTGTGTGAGTGTGTATGTGTGTGTGAGTGAGTGAGTGTGTGTGTGTGTGTGTGTGAGTGTGTATGTGTGAGTGAGTGAGTGAGTGTGTGTGTGTGTGTGTGTGAGTGTGTGTGTGTGTGTGTGTGTGTGTGGTGTGTGAGTGTGTGTGTGTGAGAGAGAGAGTGAGTGTGTATGTGTGAGTGAGTGAGTGAGTGAGTGTGTGTGTGTGTGTGTGTGAGAGAGAGAGAGTACTGAAAGCAAATCAGGATCCGGAGCGATTGCAGAAGTTGTGGAACATCCTTTTAAAAGCAGCGACCACACAGCACACCTCACCTCTCTCTCTCTCTCCCTCCAACCACACCAATTAAGGTTATTTATTATTTGCTGCTATGAATGACTTGGTGTTCCAGGAAGATAAATAGCATTTGATATATCTGCACACAGATATATCAAGAACTCACTGTATGTTCTGTGTTCTGTGAAGTCAGCTGGCCAATCAGCTCCCCATCTCTCAGCTGGGGGAGGAGTCTCGTTAGCCCTGAGCTCAGTGATAATGCACTGTTTATTCGCTGTGGCATCGTCTCTGTGTTCTCTGCCACATTCGTATTTTGGAGAGGCCGTTAGTGAGTTGTTTGCGCCTGTGATATTGCAGCTCTCCTGTGTGAGTGTGTTGTGGATCTGTACCTGCAGGCGGGCAGAGCAGCGTCTGCGTTGTTGACGCTCAGCGTTTCATTGTTGGCCTACGGTTGTCATGACTCCCAAAACCGCGGCTAGGCTTCCACCAGATTACCCCCCACCCCGAGCGCGTGCGTCTCTCCGGGGGGTGGGGGTGGGGGGGGGGGGTGCTGATCTGTGAATGACATTATAACGCGGCGCCCCACCACCGGCAGGGAAATCCTTTATGATTAATACGCAGGAGGACGTGTGAATTACTCTGGCTAATGCGCTCATTAATAATTCCATTAGCCGCGGTGTTAACAGCCGTTTTTAATGAAACGGTGCCGCGTGCATCAGCGAGACGGTGGCCTGCAGGGTTCAGTCTCAGCAGACACACTGTGAACGGAGATCACTAGCAGGTGCCGTCCTTTCCACACAGAAATATGACCTATTTTTTACATTTATTCCTGTAGCACTTTTTTTACCAAGACCTGTCACAAAGACACTTTACAGAGTAGCAAGGCAAGAGGCAGAGCAAACACCAGGCTTGAACCCCCAAATAGCAGGTACATGAGGTAAAAACTTCCCAATGGGTAGGAAAACCCTCAAATGGTGGTGAGAAAAAACTCCCCGATGGGAAAAAATCTGGGGAGGAACCCGGCGATAGAGGGGGGGAACCCATCCTCCACTGGCCGGCCTGGTGTACATTAGGAAGTAAAAGCAGGGGAAGGGCTGAGGATGATGGGGTGGTGGGATTAACTCATTGTGAGCTCACGCCACTGCGCTCAGGACGCTAGCTGTGCTCTCCAGCGCTAGCCTGGGAGACGCTCTGCTCTGCTCCACGTCCCTGATGGATAGCGGCGGCGCTATCGCCCCGCTCTGGCGGCCGGTAGTTTGTCTTGGCGAGGTTGCTAGGCGATAACGGGGCTGATAAATGCGCTGTCGGTCGTGTCGCTCGTTAATCGGCTGTCTCCGACCGGTCCCGGTCCCGCTCACCCCGAAAAAAGCAATCGTTTACTTATCTGGAGCTATTTAAGATAGCGGAGGTGGTGGGGAGGGGTGCGGGTATTCTGCGTCATATTTCCATTGTGAACCAATCAGAGTACAGGATAGTTTAAGGGTGAAGGGCAGCGTATTGACTCTGGCTATAGGCGAGAGAGGCACCCAACCTGACCCCAGTGAGTGTGTTTTAAGTCCTGGGTTTATGCTGAAAATATACTACAGTTCACACATTTCCGTGTGCCTGTGGCTTCGAAATGTGGGTAAAACACATGCATGGCCTGGTAGAATACGTTTGAATTCCTGAACATTATTTTTGCTGCTTTATTTATGTGGGCTGTGAGCGGAGTTTAAAATAGACTGGCAGTGTCACTCACACTGGTGCTGAAGAACGACTGCTTCACAGCATTTGTGTGTTTTTCTCACCTGTTTATGCATCGATGAGTGAAGTGTGCAGTATTTTGAGTTGCTCCGTTGAGACGCCAGTCAGCCCTGGGAATTGACTCTGACAAATATCATTTGCATCACGCTACATGTACTCTTTCGTTCATGTTTTTTTTAACATTCAGTTTGTTCTTGAGCTAGCTATTTTGTCTTTGTTTTGTTATAGTTGCTCTTGATGACCATGTTACTTCATGTTGATCTGCAGCGTGCACTGTCTACATCTTTGGAGACTTTAGTCTATTATCACATCACAGAGGAGAGGCATATCTGTGTTTGTGGATTAGTCTTTGTGCAGGCCACAGTTTGTACTGTAAACATAGGTACGCCTCTCTCTGTGATGTCATAATCCAGTCTTCATCAGTTAGAGCTGGCGCCAGCCTTCGCACAGTAAACACAGATACTTTCTCAGTGATGTCATAATGCTGTCTTCATAAGCTAGTTTGAATGAGGAAGTCAAGGGTCATTCCCCCTCACTTGTGACATCATAAGCAAACAACTGATGGCTGTGAATTATGTGATCAGTTCTGTTTAAGCAGTGAAGGGCTCCTGAAAATGTTACTCCAGCACCTCTAGGTGTGCTGGGAACTTTTAACGGGTGCTTTGTCGTGCGATTCAAAACAAAATGATGTCCAGCCTTGAGAAGTGTGTCCTGAGTGAGCATGACGTACTTTGGACAGGAAATGGAGGCTCTGAGTGAATATTGAGCTTCCTGAAACAGGAAATGGAGACTCTGATGCTGGCATTGATTTTCTCTCCTCCATTCATGTTCATCTGCACTTTATTATTGATCGTAAGTCAGGAAGTACATTCACACACACGTGTGCATGCACGCATATGCATGCACACAAACTCAAGCAGAAAATACATGCATGCATGCACATGCACACACACATATGCAGAAAACATTGTGAAACAACAATAAAAACCACTGAAATCATTCATACATGAAAACTCATAATAGTGGCATAATATGAAAAAGGCTTCTAGGCTTTTTGTGACTAATGGCGATTGTTCAGGCAAATAATAATAATAACCGTCTGGCAGGATACACTCCGATCACACTGGGGCTCTGTCTCCACGGTGACAGTGAGATCCTCCTCTGCAGCAGATTGGCTCGTTGTATTTGACCTGCTGGAAATCTCAGAATGTCCCCACAGCGGGAAATCTCAATGTCCCCACAGCAGGAAATCTCAGAATGTCCCCACAGCGGGAAATCTCAATGTTCCCACAGCGGGAAATCTCAATGTCCCCACAGCAGGAAATCTCAGAATGTCCCCACAACAACCTCTGGCCTGGAGTAACCCAGGGCAACCTGGCGGGCCGAGGGCTCACTGCAGGCTCTCCGTGTCCTAATCTGGGCTTTTCAGGTTTTGATGGGCTTTGTGGTTTGGTTATTCATCCCGTTCTCTTCAGAAATGTAATTACATCATAATTGCACAGCTTTTGTGAATGAGGTGGCTTTAAATACCCCCTGTTCTGTGTGCAGACGTGTTTTTGCCACACTCTCACAGAATACAGGTGCGGCTGCAGCTAATAAGCCCACATTCCTTTGCTCTGGCTAATTGCCGCGTCATGCTTGATGATATTTCATTAATTTTAAGCTGATTGAGCCGTTAATTTGCTCCTGTCTCCCCCTCCTTTCTTAATTAGTCCAAATTGAAAAGTCTAAATGAGTCACTGTGATGCATTGGTGTAGAACTAGTACATATCAGTGAGAGGTACAGAATGGCTTTCTGTGTGAGGAGCAATCACACACACACACACTGACGCACACTCTCTCACACACACACAAACATACACGCACACATGTGCCCGGACACTTGGGAGAAATACTAATAGCATTTAGTCTGCTTTTTGTGATTGTGTGCTTGTGTGTGTGCATGCGTGCATGTGTGTGTGCACGTATGTGTGTGTGCATACATGTGTGTGCTTGTTTATGTGTGTGTGTTCGTAAATGCTGCACAGGCATGTGCTTCATTCACCAGCTGACCCATCTCTCACCACCAGTGAAGCAGAGATGCAGCCGCTCTCTCACAGAGAGCGCGTTTGTGTTTACTGACTGTAAACAGGCGGAGGTAACGCAGAAGAGCTCGATTAGCCCTGCAAATCCGCGTTTAGCTGCGCCGGAGCCGCGGAAGTGTTTCACTGCGCAGTTTCATTTGCCCTTTGAGGAATTCGTCATCTGCCAACAGGGACGGACGAAAACAAAATTAGCACAACAGAGGCAGGCTGTGCATTAACATAAACATCACATTTACATCTCATTTGCATAAGTTTCCCGTTTCAGTCGGATTTACCTCCACTTCCTGGATCAGGAACGGGAAGCACTGCGTCCCGTTTTAGCGTGATTTTAGACAAAAGCAGAAAAAAGTAAAACCCCGTTAAATGCATTATTACAGCAGGAACGTGATATGCAGACGTTGTTGTTTTTCTTCTGCTCCAGTAATGGAGAAACAGAAGCACCATGTTCACCTGTTTAATATGAGCCCAGAGGAGCGCCGCACCTGGCTAGCAGCATTCCCACACCTGCGAAGCACTAACGCGTGCTAATCATGCTAACCAAGAACCAAAACTCTCATTCTGAACACATACAGATTACACAGCCCAGCACTGTGTGCTGGGTTATGGCTGCTCTCCCAGCAGGTGGGTTTCTCAGCGTGCTGGGTTATGGCTGTGCTCAGTGTGCTGGGTTATGGCTGCTGTAATGAATGTGGTATTTATAGCTCAGTCTGAGTGGTGCTTCCCACACGCGGCCCTGCTTCACCCCTCCCCCACGCGCTCCTGTCTTTATGAATCGAACGCCTCCTCCCTGCCAGCCGCTGCGATGCCCACCGAGTAGCCGTGAGAACCGCGCTCCTGCCCGCGCGGCGTTCTCCGCACCGCGCCCGCCGTGCCACGGACGCCACCGGGAGCCTGTCTGTGCCGCGGACGCCACCGGGAGCCTGTCTGTGCCGCGGAGCTCAGAGACGGGGGGGGGGGGGGGGGGTAGCGTGTGAGCGTCCGCGAGGCGGGAGCTCGGTCTTTAGCTCGGCCAGCGGTGTACAGTGGCAGGCCTGGGGCACGGTCCGAAACACACAGCCGACCTTCCCCTGCTACGCTGGCTCTGCTGCCTGTTATTGTGCCCGGTACTACAGGTTAGAACTGCAGGGATCTGGCTGCTGATAATGTCATGTGTAACATTTCCCATAATCCCTTTATCAGCGTTATTTTGTGTTGCATCTGCGTGTCTTGTGTTAGGAAGTGATTTTAGGAGTTCAATCTCTGAAGTAGGAAAAATACTAAACAAAAAGCATTTATTTGTTCCCCTATTTTTGCCATAAAAGTGAGACTATTATCTCTAAGTGATTAATATTCATACAAAGAACACTTTTATCTTCAGCAATGGCAAGCAATTATTTCTACTGTAAGAGCATGAAGGCTAAAGTTTGCACAGTAAAAGGGATGCCAGATCGTAGATGAATCCCCCCAGTGATTCTGAGCAGTGATGGGAGAAACACTGCGGGATGCCAGATCCTGGATGAATCCCCTCGCTTTTTGTCAGCAGTGATGGTCTAAACACCACAGGATGCCAGATTGTGGATCTATCCCCCCACTGCTTCTCAGCAGTGATGCACTAAACGCCAGATCATGTGACCCAGATTGTGTTTACGGCGTGCTAAAAAGACGAAATGTCCTCCGGAACATATTCTGTCCCAGCATGCCGAGCGGCCTTCGCCGCGGCGGAGGATGCCATATGTCCCTGCAGCTGCCTGGCTGTGCAGGACATGCGATCGCAGGACAGCGGGCCCATGCATTCATATCGCGTGTATCATATTGTGCAATTATGCATTATGTGTGTCACGTCCAGCTGGTCTAACCATTTACGGGAAGCTCTCTCCCAGTCAGAGGGACAGGTACAGGTGGTGCTTGGTTTGGTTCTGTGGGGGGGAGGAGATAACATGTACCCACTTAACACAGGAAAAAAAGGATGTTATCGGTCATGAAAAGAGAGAGCTCTGTTGATATGTTTATTACAAAATGTCCCATAAGTCAGCAGCTCATAAATTTATAGCAAATTCCTCTATGCTACTCGGCCATTATTTTATGTGTGCGTGTGTGTATGTGTGTGTGTGTGTGTGTGTGTGTGTGTGTCTGCGTGTGTATGTGTATGTGAGTGTGTGCTGACTTCTACTTGATAGGAATATTTCTGCCATTTGCTGTCTTTTGAATGGAATATGTTCAGTGAGGGGCGTGTTCAGTGTTCAGTGCTCAGCGCTCATTTCAGCCCCCGGCAAGCCGCTCGCACTGAAAGCTGTCGGTTTAAATGTCAGACTGAAATGTTTGTGGGAAATACAGGTGCGCCGGCTGCCTCTCTCCGCAAATATTTTACCTCCGCCACTCAAATTGCCTCAAACACATATTCATAATTCATAAAGGCTGCAGCTGGAAGAGACTCTGCGGAGTGTGTCAGTGCAGTCTCAGTCTCAGCCACTCCACACCGCTGGAGTCTGTAATTATTATGTATTCACATGTGTGCTTATGCCCCTGAAGCTCCGTTCTTTGAATCTTTCTTGTTTCATAAGAGTCGCAGATGTCAGCCCAGAAGTCTGCCTCTCTCTGCATTAGCCCTGACCTTTCATTGCAGAGTGTGCTGGTCATGCGTAATGCCAACAACAATTCAGGCACAAGCGCAGAGCCCTGGGAACGCTGACATAAATGCTCTCCCCGGCTAGCCGAGAGGATTTGTTTGGCCTGTTTACCTCCCTCTAAGGCAGCATTTATCATAAGGACAGTGTTTTTTTTAAAGCAGTCTTTTCTGCACTGTGTAGTAAATCACTGGAAGGATCGTTTCAGGGCTTAAAAAACATAAAAATTAGCAGCTTGCATCAGTCTTTGAGCTCACAGGTGTCAATTGTGTGACTTCATCGATACCTTGTGAATCTGTGATTGGTTTTTGTTGTCTGGCCTTCATCACAGAATGGTGCTGTGGACAGTGGGAGTTGGGGGGGAGGGGACAGGGGGGCTGGGGACTCTCTCCTCCCGGTTCCCCTAATTAGCTCCTGCTCTGTGCAGTGACTGAGCTAATGAGCTGTCCTCAGACTCCAGCTCCGTCCGGCCGATGCCTTTTTGTATTTCCACACTTTCATCCAAACACAACACCGCCAAACGCTCTCAGTGTTCAGCAGGCAGTTTTAATCAGCCTTTTCACAGCACTCAGAATAAACCGCTCTGCAGACTGAGTGCGTATTCGCGTCTCGCCGGGCCTCATTCAGGAAACGTGCGTACGATCACATTCGATCGTAAACTGCGTGCGAGAACGCTTCCAAAACCGCCCCGTTGAGTGCGCAAAGTGCATGTGGAACAGTGAGGAGTAGCGGGTTAGGGACCTGGCCTCAGAGGTTGCAAGTTCAAATCCCAGGCGATAGGGCCGCTACAAACGGCACGGTCATCGTGACCTTAAGTGAGATGCCTAATCTGAATTGCTCACAGGAAAAAAAAAAATAGCTGGACTGCATTTCTATAGCTCCTATAAATACTGCACTGTCATGCCCTCCTGGGGATTCAAACCCGCAGTTGCCCAGTAACAAGCCCTGTTCCCAGCGCCGTAGTGCCACCCCGCTAACGCTGGCAGGGTAAGTGGCACTAACCGCGGCGCTGTCGGCACGCTGTGACCAGTCTGTGAGTCACGAGGCTGTGCAGACTGCACCAGACAGCAGTCACTCCCCCGAACGGCGAGAGGCTCTGCAGCTCCACCCCGTCCCGACTAGAACATTCCACAACAAACCCGCCTGATAAATTGTCTTTTTTTTCTGTTGTTGCTATTGACAAAAAAAAAATCAAATTCTTTGCATTTTATCGCTTGGGTACAAATTTGTTTTTGCGTATGTAAGCATCAGCCAAGTTTTGTTTGTCATAATATTGAAATTTATTTATTAGCAGAATAATAAATAATGTGTTTGTTTTTTTTCTTCTGATGTAGTGGACTGAAGCTGTTTTTACTTGGATGCGATAAAATTGTACTGAATCAAATTGACCTCAATGCAGCAGTGCTGATTTTTATTGCCAAGGTCCTTAATTCTCCGCTTTGTTTTTTGACGATCTGTTTCTCAGAGCACAGAACAGCACTGATTGATAGTGATGTTCTTTCTGAGGGATCTGATTTGTTTATCTCCGTTTCTCTTTCGTTGTCTGTTGCTGCTTCCTGTCCTCGTTTTTCCCTGCGCTGCACACGCCGCTGTACCTGCTCCTGCGTGTGTCCTCCTTTATCACAGCTCTCCGCCAGAACCCTCGTCCTGAGCGATGCTCTGTGCCGGTTGTGCTTCCATCGATACGCAGGTCAGCCGGCTGAGGTCACCTGTGTTACTGGGCTGTATGTGCTGTATACAGACTGTGAGAGGTCACCTGTGTTATTGGGCTGTATGTGCTGTATACAGACTGTGAGAGGTCACCTGTGTTATTGGGCTGTATGTGCTGTATACAGACTGTGAGAGGTCAGCTGTGTTACTGGGCTGTATGTGCTGTATACAGACTGTGAGAGGTCACCTGTGTTATTGGGCTGTACGTGCCTCATACACTGTGCAAGGCGTGCTGCTTCACCTGCGCAGTTTTACCTGCACAGCTTCAGTGAAGGAGCTGTGTTCCCTCCGCCTGCTCCAGCCGAGACCTGCGTTTTATTTAGCGGCTAGACTGAAGTCTCTCGAGGAGTCCTCTGCATTACCGGTGGAATGAAAAGAAAAAGAAAAGGGAAGGAAGGAAGGGAGGCTATTTGCAGGTATAAGTTCATGCAGTGGTGTTAGTATCGGCTGTCATCACGCAGAGCGATCGGGTACAGGCTGTTCCACAGGATGGGGATGCGGGTTGCCATGGCAGCGGTACTGATGCTGCAGTGTGGTGGCTGGGAGAGTGCAGGTGAGGACAGCGAGCCGGGACTTCATATTGTGCTGCTTCTGAGAGAACAGAACACACACGTACACACACACGCACACACACACACACACACGTACACACACATGCGCGAACGCATGCACACATAAATAAATGCTGAAATGCAAAGAAACACATGTATAATACACATACTGTTTACCCACACACATACATGTACTGTGTATAATTAAAACATACATACAGACAGACAGACAGTATATACATACACACTCACATATAAACCTGGTGAAGATTTATAAACCTATTTAATACTGACCATGAACTACACACTCAGTAAAGGGTCATCTGACTGAGTTTACTCTCATAAGGATTGTTTTGATAGACATTGCTCTGATGAGGATGACTCTGATAGACATTACTCTGATGAGGATGACTCTGATAGACATTACTCTGATGAAGGTTACTCTGATGGACATACAGAGTCTGATAAACATTAGTAGTCCTGAAGGCACCTGACTTGCATGCATGTCTTCCTTTATCCACATCCTTCGTAAAAGGTACAGCTCCACAGTGGCAGCAGTGATTGGTGGCAGACAGCAGACAGATTGCTCCTTTCCGGAACAATGCCGTCCCTCACTGCTAGAAAATGGTGGCTGTCGAGCGTACTCTATGAATACGTTGAGGACGGACCCAGAATGCTAATAACGCAGAATGCCGGACCCGGGGAAGCGCTCTCCCGTCCGTCTCCCTGCGAGGGAGGGCTGGTGCTCCTGCGCTGACCTGATTATGATCATGTAGCTGCTCCTCCTCCCGATCGATTCATCGACTGAGTGACTCCGGGTGGTCCATCGCTGGATTCCTTAATTAGAGCTTCCTCTACTGATCCCTGCTTTTCAGGCGTTACTTTAGTGTGGCATATCTCCCCCCCCCCCCCCCATGTGTTTTCCCCGGTGTCGCGGTAACGATCTGCATCCCAAAAGGAGGAGATCCAGACCCCGTTTTCGGGCCCAAACCACACGACATGTTTCAACAAAACAAACTGGTCAGAGCCCCGTGTTGAAAGATTCTCTTTTTTTTAATTTCCTGTTGGAAGAAACAAAAACTATAACCAGGATTTATAAGAAATGCAAAGCAGACCTGTGGTTTAATGGGTCTCAGTTCAGCAGGGGTCAGCCTCACCATCCATACATCTCATTAGCGAATTTTACATCTGAAACAACACACGAAGCGCAGGCGTGTGTGTGTGTCTGCGTGAGTGTGTGTGTGTGTGTGTGTGTGTGAGCTGTATCACTCGTACAGAAGCATGTGTGTGAGATCCAACCCCAGCAGGAGGCTGAAGTGTTTGAGAAGCTGTGAGCTGCAGAGTCACTTAGCAATTGTCTGATCTCACAATACCGATAAACCTGCAACGCAGTTAATCGTGTGTGTGTGTTGGTGTGTGCATGCATGTATGTGTATGTGTGTGTGAATGCGTGCATGCATGCATGTATGTGTGCGTACACATTTGTCAGTACATGTGTGTGTTTGATAGAGTGAGTGAGCAAGAGAAAATGTGAGAGACTGAGCATGAGCATATGTTCCCTGCAGTACAGAATCTTCCAAGCCCTTGTGTGTGGAACACGGCCCCCCCTGCCCGCCCCCCCCCCCCTCTCTCTCCCTCCCTCCCTCCCTCTCTGGAAGGCAAACACTGTTCCATACGATTCCCTGTGATGAGTCACCACTGAAAACCTGTGATATTAGCGTCTCAGAGGAAAGAGGAGCGAGGCTGTGCTCGGGGAAGAGGAGGGAGGCTGTGCTCGGGGGGGAAGAGGAGTGAGGCCGGGCTCAGGGTGGCTGTGGAGCATCCACGCGCGGGTGTCAGCGTACGTGCAGTTTCAGTCCTGCCTGAAACGGCACGCATCGCAGCTTTCCCCTAAATCATTAGAAACGGGTTCCAGCGAGAATATCCAGCCAATGAGCTGAGATAAAAATTGTTTATATTATATAAATATAAATTATTCTAAATTATAATATTTATAATAATATTGTTTGTACCCCAACATTTGATGTAAATCATGAATTATTATCTTTTTGTTTTTAAACAGTTTATATGAAAATTAAATATTTTTCATTTTTCCTTTCAGGGAAGAAAACCATTAGTTTCACAAATGATTATTTTGGCACAAATGTACAGTATATTTGTACAGAGAGCATAAATATTCACAAATACTCGTATCCTCTTTTAATTTATGGACTCCAGAATGCAAACTTTGTACCGAGGTAACGTGCTCAAACAGCATTTCCATTATTTTCAGCTCAAAGTGACATTTGATACGACACGAGAGCAACCTGTGAGTCACTCAGGAAAGCCCCACACATCGCTCTGTCTCAGAGAGGAAGGTTTTGGTTCTCTAAAACTGCTCAGGTGTGTGTGTTTGTATGTGTGTGTTCGTGCATGCATGTGTGTGTGTGCGCGCACGTGTGAGTTTGTGTGTTTGTTTGCGTGTGCGTGTGAGTGTGCGTGTGCGCGAGTGTGTGTGTGTTTATATGTGTGTGCGTGTACGCGAGTGTGTGTGTGTGTGAGTGTGTGTGTGTCTGTGCGAGTGTGCGTGTGCGAGAGTGTGTGTGTGTTGTTTATAGAGACAATGCCTCCCAGTCAGGTTCCGGCTGAGTTCTGAGACGTGGGCTCTGACTCACTGAAACAGGAATTTGTGGGCTCTCCATATCTGCAACACATTTCCTGTTGATATGATGACAACTATTATTATTATTGTGATCGCTAAACGTTATTATTGTTATGTACTGGATGCCAAGCGCTAGTCCTGCAAAAGAAAGCATCATACATACACAATGTCATAAAACAACAGGAAGTGACCTCTCCGGTGTGAAAACTCTACCTGTGGAGCGAGGACAGCCACAGCACACAGGTGTACTTCCTGTTCTTTAGAACAGGTGCATTTCCTGTTCTCTTGAAGTTTCTTTGTCTTGTAGAGGAAGGAGCAGCCCCCCCCATGTTTGTTAACACTGAGAAGTGAGAATTATTTAACTGGGTTTAATTAGAAGGGAAATAGAGCGAGAGAGTGTTCCAAAATGAGATGGACTGTCCCCATCGTTCAGTCTCGTCCACCATCCCCCCTCCCCCCTCCCCCCTCCCCCCACTCACACTGCCTCCCCTCCCCCGTCATCTGTCAGGGTGTGATATCAGCCGCCAATTACTCAACACTAATCACCACTAACTCCGCTAACTCTTCTCTCTGTCTCACGTTTCCACAACAAACAAAAAAAATCGTAAATCAAACCCGCTGTGGCACTGTAGATCTTGGGGCCCTATGTCAGACGTTTCAACTGCACTAGCCCCTGGTATACCCCCTTAGCTCCATCCCTTTGACTGTTATACCCCCTTTAGCCCCACCCCTTTGTCTGTTATACCTCTTAGCTCCACCCCTTTCTCTGTTATACCCCTCAGCTCAGGCCCTGCCCAGACTCCAGACAGAGGCCTGAGTTCACACACTCACACTCTCCAGCCTTTGCATTGGACATTTGCATCTGCACAGAATGGTGAAGATGCAAATGCAGAGGGGAAAAGGCTGGAAAGTTTGTGAATCTGTGTGACTTGCTACTCCCCTGTCAGGCGGTCTGACCTTCCAGTAAAGCCTCTGCTGATTGGCTGCACCCTTGTGCAAATTTTCAGATTTGAATTTTTCAATTCCTTGGTACAACTCCACTAGAAAAGTGTCCCTTTGGAGAGCCAAAAACATCCTCATGATGTTTCACATGATGGCCATCTAATATGGCCAAAGACTAGTGCTAAAATCACTGCTGTGTGTGCTACAGGAGAGGGTGGCACGGTGGTGCAGTGGGCAGCACTGTTACCCCACAGCAAGAAGGTTTGAATCACGGCTGGGTATTCTCCCCTGGTCAAACGTTTCCTTCCGCAGTCCAAAGACATGCAGGATACGTTAACCGGAGAGTCTAAATTGCCCCTAGGTATGAGTGTGTGTGAGTGAATGGTGTGTGTGCCCTGCCATAGATTGGCGGCCTGTCCAGAGTTTATTCCGGGCTCTCGCCCAATGCATGCTGGGATAGGCTACAGCGCCTCCTGTGACCCTGACCTGGAATAAGCGGGTATAGATGATGCATATGGACGTGCTGCAGGGGACACAAGCAACAAATACAGTTTTTACTGAGAACTGTTTCCACAGCATTCAGCAGCAAGCAGATCCATCACTGCCTGCAGGTCGCGCAGAACAGACCGTGCGAGCGTGTCTGATCTCTGATAAGCAAAGCGGGCCGCTCTGCATACAGTCGCCAGTACGCGCGCCGTTCTGCTGAACCTGGCGAGGGTCTCTGCTTCTACAAGCCCAAGCAGGCTGTTACATATGTTGTTTAAAAAAAAAAACACCACAAATATTAATAGAAAATGTAGGCTACCTTATTAATTACTTTCCACAGATGGCTTCTGTTTTGTATGACATGGAAAGGGGTTTTCAACACTCCACATAAGCACAGTGTCTATGACGGCGTAGCTCAGTGATGCTGCGGCCCATGTTTTATGACACACTGAAGCAGCGCCACATGGAAGATCATTCTCAGGGCCTCCGGCTCACAATACCTGTCAGCTCTCATTGGGGTTTGACCGGGAGATGGCATTATCTCATGGTTTTCCAGGCTGGAGGCCGCAGTGAGTAAGCGCTGCTCCCGGCGCCTGGCTGCGGTCAGTCCTCTGTAATGACCTTTTTGAGACTTCCGTGACAGCTCCCGACCACATGCGTGCATGCACTTCAGCGGCGGCTCGGGCCAGCAAGGCTGCGGTGTCACAATGCGTGCCTGCCTCGTGCGCTGCAGCCGGAACCGCGCCGATTGGTCGAATCTAAGCGCACAAAAGGAAATGGTTAATATTCGACATGGGTGAATTCTAGAATGCAAACAATTTAATATAATGAGTTAATTTTTTTTTTTTTTTTTAAGATTCCTGAGAAGCAGTTTTACTCCGTTTCGACGTTCAATATTGGGCCAGCATTGCAGCGTTTGTTACATAATTACCACTGGCGTATGGTTATCGAGAAACGGGGCTAATAATAGACGGAATCTCTAGTGCGTGAATGAAACGGTGAACCTACATTACCCGTGCCCCAACCCAGTTGCAGGCATTCTATTGTTCGGTACCACGTCTTGCGATGTCAGGGTAGGGAGGGCCTGTGGCAGCGTTCAGTTCCCCGCGCGCACAAACGGACACCTTGTGCTGCACAGTACGTCCTGCTCATAATTCTCCCCCGCGGACAAGCGGTTCGCACATTTCTGCTTTCCTAGCAACGCGTTCTCACCCACTCGCGCGAGGATTAGCACGTTTCCATGTATTGTCCTGAGTATTTAAAGCGCCGCGGGGTATCTATCTTCAGAAAATCGATTTTTTGCACCACAGTAAAAGCTTAAAATTTTTTTTTTTTTTTTTGCTGATGTCTTAGTTCCCGCTGAAGCAGGGGTATCCGCTGTTAAATATCTGAAGAAAAACATAATGCATTTGTGGGAAACCTATATTGCCCTCATTCTCTCTTCGGCCTGTGTATAGGCTCCGTTTATTTTTCTTCTTCTCGCTGTTATCTCCCCCTCCCCGTGTTCAACCAACCGCTGCAAAAAAAAACATTTCAGTCTCAGCAACGCGCGCTTTGTCGCTCATTTGATTTATATAGACGACATGGTTGGTCTTTTATATTTCCACAGTCAGTCGCAGAGTCACGTTGCTTATACATTTGCGCCTGCGGGGTACCTCATCTGCATTTCCCCTCCAACTCATACAGTATTTATAATGCATAAGTTTCGCGAGATGCACAGCTTATATTATTCCACAATAACTGGCTCCCTGCTTCAGCCGCTGGTACTGTAATTGCACTACCATCGAGCAGGAAAGACCAATGGGCGTCCTCCTCCCAGCGTGACGCAATGGAGGTGGGTCAAATCCGCGTCAGGTTTGGCGATGCGCGAGGAAAACTGTCCGTGACTCCGCGCGCAGTCAGTCAGCTCCTGCACTGGAGTACGCGGTGAGCGCGCGGCTGACTAGACCGCTGAGTGGAGTAGGTTCCCAGCCACGTAAGTAGATCCTACAACCGCGGGAGATGATGTCTTGCTGAAAAAAAAGGGGTTAGGCCAGGCATCGAACGGCCATCCCTTATTTACAGCTAAAACCCCCCCCAAAACAACCAGCGAGACTATTCGAATTATCATCCCCCCCACCCCAACAAAAAAAAATTGAAATTTGCAATTGAATAACGCGAAACTTGTTACCAATTTCCAGACAAAGCGAGCCAGGAAGTAGGCTACACGCAGTCCAGATCGTGCTGCCCGACTTTGCAGGCGAGCTGCATGGATATAATTTGTCGGAGGCCCCCCAAAAGCCGCTGGAGCACACGGATGAAATCTTAGAACCCTGGATACCTAGCTAGTTAGCTGCATAGCTGGAATTATTCTTGAATGCACTACCTTGTTTTCGTAGTGCACTTACATTTTTTAAGATAGTTTGCTGTATTTTTTGCACATCGCTTACCTAGCTATTGTTGCAAGATTAGGTGGCTTGCTCGATGCTTTTTTTCCGTTAGCTTTTGTCTGTGGCTAACAGCGTGTTCTGAATCAATGAAGCTTGTCGTCTGAATGACTTTGGTGCTATTATTAGCGAGGTATGGAAGCTAGCGAGTTGGCTGTACAGTTTTCCTATCGTAACCGACATTGTTCCCGACACTGCCACTGAAATATTGATACTGTTTGACTGCCAGTCAGCTTTCGAGCCAAAAGCTGACAGTGTTGTAATTTTGTAAAGCATCTAGTCGGTTAATACAGAGAACCAAGTTTTAGTAGCCCGACAACATCCAATGGACCGTGGACCATGCATTGTTTTAGCTGACCGGTGAAACTGAGAAGTTAGCCGGCTTTTCAAACAAAATATTCCATTGCATTGTCTCTACGAAAAAGAATGTATTTACGTTCTAATATTGTTCTTTCTGGAGATAGACTGTTGGACGTGGTTTAGTTAGCTTGCAGGGCACAACTTTAAATATCGCTTCTGTTTGCACATTGTTATCGCTACTTTCATGACACTGATAGATACGCTAAGGGCTGGACCGTTTTAGTAAGCGAGGGAGCAAACTTTAAAAGCTTCAGGCAGCGTCGGTGCGACACTGATAAGTTCAAGGTTAACCTCGCTGGAATCCTCGCACGAGAAGACCCAGATTTTGTCGGGGATACCACACCGAACACTCATGAACATACAGAGGTCAACCCCCATTAACATAACACGTTATGGGAGATCGAGACACAAAGCGCACGACTTCGAGGAGCTCTCTTGCTTGAGGACTACAGAATCCGTTCAAAGTTTTAGCCCGAATTTGGGATCCCCGAGCCCCCCCGAGACGCCCAATTCTTCGCACTGCATTTCTTGCATTGGGAAATACCTTCTGCTGGAGCCGCTGGAAGGAGACCACGTTTTCAGGGCGGCTCATTTGCACAGCGGCGCGGAGCTCGTATGCAAGGTAAGCCCCCCGGTTTGAGCACCGAAAGCGGCACATTTCCTACTGCTGAATGCATGCACGTTAAATGACCGTCGCCACGCGTTTCACAAGAATTGGTGCACGTCTGCCGGGGATACATATTGCATAGGCGCGTTACCGAAGATCCGCACATGGATAACTCGAGATAAACGTAGGCTAGCTGGCTAATAATATTTTGATTCGTGGCCAAATTGGCACCGTCGTTCATCGCTGGCGTGTGATGCGATTAGTTTGCTATTTTCTCAAGCAGCTTAATGTTGAACAACCGAATCAATGCAATGCTGCGAAGAAATCCGTAGCAGTCGGGTCGCCTACAGTAGTGCACCAATGTATTCACCGCTAGAAAGTGAAATTTCAACTTGATAGCATCCTCTATCGCCAATCAGTCATTCCTAGAGGGCTGAAATAAATGGTGATTTCTGCAGTAGCCAGCAAGCTCAACAGTGTAATTTTTTACGTTACCGAAACGATATGGCACAGTAGCTATCGTCAGCAGGGACGTGTTATTACGAGGGGTTAACAAGCACGAGCGTACTTTTTCTCATTTGTGTGTGTGAGAGAGAGAGCATGTGAGGAGGAGGGGGATTGGTTACACTGGAACAATGAAGGGAAACAATACTGTATCCACGCGCCCGTCCGATATGGCTCGCAAGCGTTTGCGGGGTTCCATTGCTTTGTTCTTTGTCTCGAACTGTATACACGGTGCGTGCCGAACCCCCCGCCCCCCACGAGCCAACTCCATTCCAGAGATATAATAGCGCGATAGGCGTACGATAGCATTCACTTTTAATGCAACGTGTGCACAGTTTTTGCATAGCACAAAGTAAGCACTGGTCGATTAGCAGGATTTAAAATCGCACGCGAGCTCGGGAAAGTTGGTTATGATGTCATCACGTTTGGCGTTTGTAGTGTGACGAAAATCGGTGTGGATATGAAAACTGTGACGAACCGTGGCAGTAACAAGGACACCTACTGCGAATCAATGCGCCCAGTGGATTTGTGGAGTAGCAACTTGTATTTGTTCAAGCAACTATTTTTAAAGAAAGCAGATCGCAATGCAATGGCTGCAGTAGCATCACTCGAATACAAAGACGGACATGAACCGTGTCAAATACACTCGATCGGATGAAAATAATCCCTTGTCCTTGCCCATTATGTAAACTTTGCATAATTAATTCTGAATTTGCATGCTCGGAATTTTCCGTTACTTTGCTGTAACGGATTACATGCATGTGCATTTTTTATGAACTGCATTTAACTTCGCGTCATGATGGTAGCAAACACGAACAATTGGTTGCTGTCAAGTGAGTGTTGTACGTGTTAGGGATTTTTAAATGGGGGGGAAAATGTGTCCTGTTCTTTTCTTTTTTTAGGTGTTTGATATCACTCGATATCAGGAGTCTCTGGCAGCGTACTTTTGCCTGTCTGCGCACAGGAACATAAACCAAATAGCGGAGATTCTTCTCGGAGACACAAAGGCCTACGTGTTCTTCGAGCGGAGCCATGGGGACATGCACTCGTTCGTGCGCGCCTGCAAGAAGCTGCGCGAGGACGAGGCCGCGAGACTGTTCCATCAGATAGCCTCGGCCGTCGCGCACTGCCATGACAACAGCCTGGTCCTGAGAGACCTCAAGCTGCGGAAATTCGTCTTCAAAAACGAGGACAGGTGAGCCCCGCTATGAGCACTGGACCCACCTGATGGGACTGGTACACGTACATTATGATGCATGTATGACATACACACTCACACACACATGCAGACACACATGCACAGGTCCCATAAAGAGTAAGGTCAGTTCCCCCCTGCCCCCCCCAAAATTCATATAATTTCAATATCCCCCCCATAATCTTTTAAAACCAAATGTGTGTCCCGGTGCTCCCCATTTTGTGATTATGTAACCATCGTGAAAAGTCAGAAGTACGTACTTCTGCATGTTTAATCGCTGTGCCAAAACCAGAGATTACCAGACTAATCTGCCAGATACAACTTCTGCCTGCTGGTCCAGGCCGAGCGCGATGCTGGCAGGCGGGTTGTTTGTGTGCTGTTGTGTACGTGTGTGTGCGTCACAACAAACATTTTCATCACAGTGTCCGTCCTGCTGAGAGCCCAGTCGCGACACATTTAATAACACGCTGTACAAACGCATTCACAGGTCTCCTGCATATTACAATTCAGTCTTTGTGAGGTTTTCTTCTTTTAAGTGAAGATTCAGTGGGTAGTGTGTGGCTGGTGTTTGATGTAGTTGATGTGGTTCTGTGTGTCTGCGTGCGTGTGTGTGTGAATGCATGCACACAAAGGCGTTAAGCTTTAAGACTGTTTGTGTTTTGAACACACCAGGATTTGCAGAGAGTCAGGGTGAAATCTGCGGATCTGCTCGGAAGGCTGAATGGAGCCTGTAATCGTGTGGCGTTTACCAGGCGCAAGCTGAGCTCCCGTGTGCTCAATGAGCAAAAGACTCCGGTCAATTCCTCACGGGTGGCATCGTTCAACATCGTTCAGCACGGGTTCGAACGGCCAGTGTGTGCCCGGGGGGGGAGGGGGAGGGGTGGGAGGGGGCACCGCCTCTGCAGAGTGGTCTAGAACTGCTCCGTGTGGAAAATCAAACCGAGATTAGGGGTGGAAGAGGTCAGGCAGGAACCCTAGATTCAGTCAATTCACTTTCCCAGGTCAAGGGCATATGGAACTGTTCCTCATTCTTGGTTTCAGTCAAACCGTAATGGTGATTAAGACCTGAAATATGCAAATTTGTGTCCTGATAATTGATGATTGTGCTGCCTGGTAATCAGGAGCTACTTTTAAAGAGCAAGTTGAGCTTGCCTTTCTTACCTGGATGTTTCAATACAGTTAATAAAATCTAATGTAATCAAAAAAAGCAGCAGTAGCTTAATCCAGTTTGGTTGATTTGCATGTGCCCTTAAATAGAGCAAGTGCATCAATCGAATGATGTCATGGTACAAAAGGAATTCTGGGAGTTGGAGTTTACCAGCTGCATTAAGTTTCTCGTGGGAGACTACTTTGGAAAGTTGACTGTTTTGAAATTTGTTGATTCATATTGGCTGATTTTTATCCTCCCACCCTGGGTTTCCAGCCACCTGGTTAAGATATTTTGTATTTATTTTATATTTATTACATTTCAAATTCAGTTTCCATGTTTGAACAATACTTCAATGCTGTTTTTGAGATTGTTTTTCTCAAATATTAGAAGTAGTTGCCATAAATGATCCATGGTGTTTTTAAGACTTCGTAGTTTTGGACAACTGTCTTTTTAAAAATGAGATCTCTTTCACATTTTCAATGAATGCTTAATGTGACATTTTAAAATTCAAGGCTTACTGCCAAATCCAGCTGACAATCCTGAAATGGATTTTTCGTACAGAAATGCAATTTCTTAAACGATGAAAATAGCCTGAATGTGTCCAAGAAAAAAGAAAGAAAATGTGCGTTAAATCCGGCAATTTTCAGCACAGTGAAAAGCTGTCAGATAAGGCACAAATTCATATTAATGTGCCAGTTTGACAGGTTAAGAGGAAAATCTTTCCAAGTAGTTTTTCTCCGGTTTGTTTCACTGAGCAAATTGGTTTAGTTGAGTTCAGCCCAGACTGTGTGCGATATATGAATGCTAGCAGTTAGCATTTAACACTGTAAATGTGGCACTTTTTGTTCTGTAATGACCAGCAGGAAGATATCAGGAAAAGGAATGTTTGGTGCTACAGGAAAGGGGAACAGAATCAGGTGTGAAGAATGGTGGGGAATCGGTCATTGTGATGTCATAATCGGTAGAGGCTCCACTTCTCCTTTTTGCTGTGCACCTCTGTGATTGGTCTGTAGGTACCAAAGTCCTGGGACAGTTTCATTTGGGATCCCCCCCCCCAAAAAAAAAAAATTCTAAGTCAGTGTTCTAGAACTCCGTTGCTTTCAGTTACCAGTAGTGATTGTGACATCAGCATTAGAATGTTCAGTTAAGAATTTGTAATCTTCCAACTGTCTGGGCTTAAAGGGTGATGCTGCTTGTCCAGTGAGCTCTGCTTAGCTAACAAAGCAGAGAAATTAAGGAATAGGTGTCTGCAGTCTGACTGCGCAGCTGTGTAAAATGCACAGTAACTGCGCATCTCAGCCAGTGGACTGCAGATGGATGTTTGAAGGACGATGGCTTGTGTGCACTCTCAGTGCTCTCTCCCTCCTCCCCCCACAGGAGCCTGGTGATGCTGGAAAGCCTGGAGGACGCCTGCGTTCTGCGGGGGGAGGACGACTCGCTGTCGGACAAGCACGGCTGCCCCGCCTACGTGAGCCCGGAGGTGCTGAGCGGGGGCGGGAGCTACTCGGGCCGGGCGGCGGACGTGTGGAGCCTGGGCGTGATGCTGTACACCATGCTGGTGGGCCGCTACCCCTTCCACGACCTGGAGCCCGGCTCGCTGTTCAGCAAGATCCGGCGCGGCCACTTCAGCCTGCCGGAGAGCCTGTCGCCCAAGGCCCGCTGCCTGATCCGCAGCGTCCTGCGCCGGGACCCCGCCCAGCGCCTCACCGCCCGCGAGGTCCTGGACCACCCCTGGCTCGCCTCCTCCCTGGACGCCCCGCCCCAGCCCGGCCCGGCCTACGGGCGCGGCGGCGCCGACCGGGGGTCCTGGGACCAGCTGGTGCCCGACGTCAACATGCAGGAGGAGCTGGACAAGTTCTTCAGCTGAGGCGGGGGCAGGGGGGGAGGGGAGGGGGCGGGGGGGGAAGGGTGGGGTGTCGCTATGGCGATGGACATTGCTTGGAGAGTAGCAAGGATTGGGTGGGGGGGGGGGGATAAAGAGACAAATCAAAAACTCCTTGTTCTGGCGTGATGGAGTGGCTGTGGCGGCCTGATTCGGTGTCGGACCGATCGGTGTCGTGTCGTGTGAACAGTCCCAAAGCGAAGCGGCGCTCGTAGGGTCAGGCCGGCTCTCCACCAATGAAGCGGCAGAATCGCCAGAACCCGTTACAATATGTACTAATACTGAAGCACATTTCACATCGGATTGTTTCTCTTCTTCTTTTTCTTCTTTTTATTTCTTTTTGGGTCAATCTGGGATTTCCTTCCTACCTCTGATTGGTTGGAGGAGATTCCATTGAGGACATTAGTGTTATTTTACCCATATAAAATGCAGGTGCTATCTTTTTATTTATTTATTTTTCCTGTAGTTTTTTTTTCAGTAATCTGTACAATTTTTGGTGCAATTTCAGTCAGATTATCCTGCTTCCTGCTTCCTGCTTGATTTTTTGTATAATTGTATTTAAGCTCCGCCCCCTGGATGATGGCTCTCATTGGGCTGTAGTAATGGCAGGCCTGCTCCCTGCTCCTGTACCCTGAACTCGCCCTAGTACCCTGACCCCACCCCCGTACCCTGACCCTGCTCCTGTACCCTGACCCCGCCCCCTTACACTGACCCTGCCCTATACCCTGACCTCGCCCCATACCCTGACCCCACCCCCGTACCCTGACCCTGCTCCTGTACCCAGACCTATTTAGCGCTGATTAGCATCCACCTCGTTAGCGAATGACTCCTCTCATAGCAATGTGATGTATTTATGTTTACCTTCTAATTTCTTGACACCAAAATGCATCTTTTTTCTTTTCCCCCCCCCAATTTTTATTTAAATGCTAACACATAAATAGTATCATTCTAAACTGATTTATTCAATAAATTTTTTTCAGATTTTCGGTTAGTTTTGGTGCTCAAATGGCGAGATTTCGGGGCGATGCAGCCAACGCCGCCAGTCCGGTACCTCTCCTCTGCAGCCCCAGAGGACCCTGTGAACTGACCGTGTTTTTGGGGGGGGGGGGGAGGGTACAAGTGGCCGATTCGTAGTGCTTCAATGTTACTTGAATTAGTGTTTTTTTTTTTTTTTTTTTTGGTTTTTGTTTTAATTTTAGTCTGTGGCATGTGCCCTATGAATGCTATCGCCTGCCTAGCGGGGAAACAAAAGAAGCTTTTTTAAAAATATTAATGAAAAACTATAAAGCAGAGGATGTTTAAAATTCTCAGAGGATTTGTAAAAAACCAAGGTTTGCTTTTTAAAATGTATTGCTTTTTTAGCCTCTTTGTTTGACAGGTACAGACAGTGATCTGCATCCATAGTAGTGCTGGATTGGTGCTGATGTTGAAGGACATCCTTTCATTTGGTTTCTTTTGGGGGGGGGGGGTATTTGGGGGTAATTTGGGCGGGTTTGGAGAACTCTGCATGGTAGGAAACTCCTGCCTCTGGTGTTTGATTGTAATGTATCATATTTGTTGTTTTGTCCAGATTTATTCAGTAAATAAATTGTGATCTGCACATTGCATTTCATTATTGTTCCGCCTGAAAGACCTTTGTGCCTGATTAGATCAGTACACAGACTAACCACCGACAGATAACCATGGAGAGCCATTAAACATGGAGGAAAACACACTTACGCAGGTTATCCTTATTTATGACCGGATGCGTTTCTGAGGAGTAGAATGAAGCGGGAATGTCTGTTGGAATGAAGTGGGAATGTTTAGCGGAATGAAACGGGAATGTGGCAGAATGAAGTGGGAATGTCGGTTGGAATTAAGTGGGAATGTCTTGTGGAAATGAAGTGGGAATGTCCGGTGGAATGAAGTGGGAATGTCTTGTGGAAATGAAGTGGGAATGTCCGGTGGAATGAAGTGGGAATGTCTTGTGGAAATGAAGTGGGAATGTCCGGTGGAAAGTGGCGAGTGGGAGATGCTTTGTTGGAGGGGTTTGACCTCACACCGGATGCCCTGAGTTTTGAGCTCTCAGTTTGAACAAATCTGTGTTGGATAATCCACCCGATGAGGATTTAAGGGCTTAGAGGTTGAGTTTGATTTGTGGGATTTGATTGGTGTCGTGGGCAGTGTGAGCGTGTGTGTGTGTGTGTGTGTGTGTGTGTGTGTGTGCGTGTGCGTGTGTGTGTGTGTGTGTGTGTGAGCATGTGTGTGTGTGTGTGTGTGTGTGTGTGTGTGTGTGCGTGTGCGTGTGTGTTGTGTGTGTGTGTGAGCATTGTGTGTGTGTGTGGTGTGTGTGAGTGTGTGTGAGTTGTGTGGTGTGTGTGTGGGGGGGGGTTATTGGTGGTTCATGTAATGGCTGAGCCCCTACTCAGATGAACCTGGAGCATGTGTGCACTGAACAAAATCACATTAATATTAATTCAGCAGCTGCTGATCTACAGCTGTGTTACCATAGCGATCACATTTACATGGGAAACCATTAGCATGCCCCCAACATAAAAATGTACAGGAATCAGAAAGTAATGTTTACATAAGTATGTGTGTGTGTGCGTGTGTGTGTGTGCGTTTGCGTTCCTGGTTCTGGGTGTACTCCCGTGCGCATGCGTGTTTCTGCGGCCTGTAAAAGGAGCAGCCCTGCTGCAGCGGCAGGGGGCGGCTGCTCCTTCCGGGTTCGCACGCACGGTCACATTTATCAGCGCTCGTTTACCGTGAACTCCGCTCCCGATCTGGGAGAGAGCAGAGAGGTGCTCGTCTAAAACAAACGCCAGCCACCGCTTCTCACCACACTGCGCGCGGGTCAGCCGCCACCTCGCAACAGTGCTTTAACTAGGTGAGCCACCCAGCAGCCCTAATTGTGACCGATTTTAACACCCTAACCTGTCTTGGAGACATGATTTGTTTGAACACACAGATAAGACACCGTGCCAGCAGGCCTCAGTCAGCTGATTTATAAACAGTACGTTTGTACAGCTAAGTGCTTTTCCTCATGCTTTTGTTCCTTCCGCAGCAGGACAGCGCCGGATGTTTTAAGAGCCAGGCCAGGATGGAGGTTCCAGAACTGGGAACGCATCCAGAATCTTCAGAACTGCTAATGACCGTGTTATGAGATGTCACACCGATAAGTATTTGTTTTAGATGATGGTTTTTTTTTTTTTTTGCTGCGTTACGCGGACATGTTAATCTAATCGTCTGTGTCCGCTATCAGGAAGTAATCGCTACGAATTTGCGTCAACACGAGGGATTTATCCGTACACGTCGGGATTAGAGCACAGCTGCGATGGTGCTTCCGCGCTGATTGTCTGCGCTTGCTACAGGGGGAAGAGGATTGCACGAACACATCTAAGTTAGATGAATGTTCCCAGGCAAAAAGCTCCAAATGGGCGTCCTTCCTAACTGCACAATCAGAAATACAGTGTTGTATGTTAACGTGACATAACATAGGGACGCTAGGTGCAGACAGATGAGCACCGATGCAAGCCGATGCATTATTAATCGATTTAATCTTTTTCTGCTTCACCACCTTCACCTAAAACTGAGAAAAAAGCAGCGTTATTGTCTGCCGGTTGGGTTTGTGTCTCGTGCATCTTTATGTGCATTGTATGACATTCAATTCCCCATAAACTGATCTGTAGCGTCCCAGGCCATTGCTACTCTGTAATAGTGCGCCATCTGGTGGTAAAATAAAAAACCACAGCGGGGAAAGAATTACGTGTCCACTCAAAGAAATGTAATAATAGATGTCCCCCATGTTATGTAATATGTATCGAGTTATTCTAAATGCACAACCTATACGGGAAATTGAGCACAATCGGTCTGGTTAATGCATTGGTTACACAAGTGGAACTTTCAGTGAAAGGACACAGTACATAGACCAAACCAGCCTATCAGCAAACATCTTTGAAAACGTCAACTTTAATACACAAAACACTGAGTCAAATCAGCCAACCCATACTGTCTTCAGGCAAATAGTTCCTGCCTAATCATTTTAAATCTTCAGAATGTTTTTTTTTTCCCCACTACACAATATCCACAGATAGAAGATGCAATAGCATCAAACTAACAGTACGTAACTTCAACTTTTATATTATTCATTTGCAATTTAATTAAAAGCATCATATTTTGGAGTACACAATTCATTCCTAATCCCAAATTAAGAAAACACTACATTAACTGTTGGGCAAATTAAATATACACTGTGAAATAAAAACGAACAGTCTGGAACGAAGGCAAATCAAATATATGTGCATTATTAATGTTCATACATTATAATGTCACCACATGTCACCAATCACATACTGTATATTTTATGTATAAAAATATTTCATTACATTTAAGTTAAAGATTTAGTGAGCAGTAGCCTGCGCTGCTAACTCATTATGCAGTGCAGCTATGCTTTAAAAAGTAATAAATGGCTGTCAAAAACACACCAGTAATTTACATAAGACCCTGACAGCGGAACAAAGCCCCCCTGTCAGCTAGTAATTAGAAAGTTGTCATTTGAAGGTTTATTTATTAATTTTATCAGAGCAGATTAGTGTCACATTTTTTTTTTTGTATGTAAAATGAAAACAGAATCTTATTGTGTTTTTGTGTTTCTCCCCTACAGCAATCCCTGAATAATTAGAACGTAGATAATCAGGCCAGATTACTTCTAAATATAGATCCCTCAAAGGGGTGGGTGGGGGGAATTAAAAAAAAAAGGGGTGAAATGTCCTCTCTCTCATATGTTTCTAAGATCAGACCGATTATGTGTGGGCCATTCAGTTGGGGCGTTCAGCACTGATTCCACTCATTTGGACTTTTACCTGACTGGTGCTACAGTATGAATGCACCTTCTTCACTTCACGAAGAGGGTGCCTTAAAATGGTGTGAAATCAGGCAGTTTAATCAATTGTGCCTCGTTTCTGCTCAATTTCATTTCCAATTTGAAATATGGGAAATGTTATGTTGCCACCATTCCTGGTTTATTATTGTTGTAATAGTACTTTATTTAAACAGAGAGTGCCAATTATCTAATGTGTCTACTGTTAGATTAATGTTAATCTGACATGGCCACTTGTGCACTGTTGTACTAAAAGTAACACACAGTAGGCCTATTACAGGAGAGCCAGAGACTATTTTACACCCTGCAGACCACACACAGTACTACAGGAGAGCCATCATCAACCCCCCCCCCCCCCCTCGGCTGTTTGCCGCAGCCATAGGAACAGGCACATCTGCTGTTTCTTCACTTTCAAAATTTTCCAATCGATTGTCCTTTTTTTTTTGGAAGTGGAGGACAGACTCCTTAGACACAGGCAAACCTCCCAACCTTCCGCCCCCGCCCCCCTCCCCCCAAATCCCATGCACCGGGGCCCACAGCAGGAAACAAAAACGCCGCTCCGCTTCTCTAGACAGGAAGCTATAAATTACACAGGAAGCTGGGCGGGGCCACTCTCAGAACCTCTGTTTGCTGAACGCCCCCCCCTCCCCCTCCCCCACCTGTCATTTCACCCTTAAAAAACCAAAAGAAAAACATACCACACAGACACCATGTCAGTGAAACATGCAGGCATGGGCAGGAGTTTGTTAATTAGGCCGGTCTTGGCATGATAGGACAACATACTCCACATATCTGCCTACACACACACACACACACACACACACAAATGCTTCTACCTCCTGCTAGGGCTGGATTCAGCACGCATGTTTCTTTAAGAGTGATACTGCTTACACACACACAGGCTCACACACACACACACACACACACACATACCTGTTTCTTTTAAGAGTGATGTCACTTGCGCACACACACTCGCTCACACACTGACACACAACATTTGCCATTGCAACTTCTAGGGTTGTTCTGGAACCAGTTACATATACTGCAAAATAGCAGCCACCGACCAATATAAACGTATGAGAATGATGCTGTGTTTGGACAAGCTGCATTATTAATAGGATTATGCACAGTGTGCACCATAATGCATAATCCAGTTAGATGTTATTCACTTAGCAACCCGCTGAAGTATCGTATTATAATGGTTTTACTCATTTAGTTGCATTCAAGGCAATCCACATTCTGTTAACTATATTGCTAGCCCTGCAGTGAATATAAAATAACAGCTTTTAATGCTTTCGAATAGGCCCTAGTGCTTGTTCCGTTTCTGCGATGAAAATGTGGTTGTAACTTTTTCTTAATTTTAATAACAATAATTTGGTAAGCAGGTCAATTTCAGGAGTTTCCATTTTTTTCAGATCTATAAAGAGTATATGCTTTGTGCACGTGAGTCACATGGCTTTTTTCCTCAACGTTCTTGTTGATATTAAAGATAATATACCTGAGAGTCGGATATTCTTCAAAGTATTTGAACAGCTGCACGGGCCAGTGCTCTGCACATGCGCAGTAGCTCAGTCGGTGCCTTCCAATCTCAAATGGTCTATTCCTTCAAACAGCCAAACTGGCATTTAAAGTATTGATGGCCTGCTTCCACTCGGGAAGGGAACACACTTGAATGCATATTTCAGTTTGGAGAAAAGGGTAAGTCATGCGTGAGAACATCTTGAAAATCTCTTTTGTTGGTCAGAACTTTGAAGGCCACAATCCATTCCCAATATTTTGAACTAACTCGAGCGTGCTTTTAGATGCGTCAGAGTACTTCTCTGTTTGCTACGCCGTATCCGGTGCAGTATTATGTTTTCCCCACGGGCTCGTCCAATGTTTTATTTATATTGTTTGTTGCTAATAAGGTGCTGTGATTCTGCAGAGCATTAAAGCGAAGAAGAAATTCAATTTAAAACGTGCTGCACTGGAGGTTCTATTGGATCAGGAGAACAGTAGGCTATCCTTTTCATTATAAATCCGATAGCGAAAGTTTTAAACAAGCGGTCCAATTTAAAGGCGGGTGGAGTTACCTACGTAACCCGCACTCCGTTGGGAACATCGCGTGCATTTTCGGCTCGCTAATGGCGGCTGCAAATGAGCTAACAGAAGCTCCGGGCCGCGTGTTCCTTGGCAGGTGACTAATGCGTCATGGCACGAGACCAAGGCAAACACGGCCAGCAGCTGGCTTCTGCGGAGCCTCCCTGTGACGTCACTGTCGATGGGTCAATGTCGCCACCTGTAGAGTTTACACGGAACTGCGACGACTGCCCCTACAAGGGGAACGTCCTTACGTGCACAGCAGGTTTTCATATATTTTTCACCAGATTATTTATTTTCGGTTCCGAAGGCCAACTCTTAAAACACTGAATTTATCATTGTACCTCCAAACAATGTAATTCTCTGGAAGAACAAAATGCGGTTTCGTTTTATAATGTTCCAACAAAGCATTATGAGCTGGAATTATGATTATGATACATTTACATTTTTTTGCTTGACTAAAAACTGCAGGACGTCCGGTTGGCTAGATCGAGCCAGTGTAAATGGGAGAACTGTATTGTGTTGTGTCAAAGTGCTTATTTGTTCAAAAATTCATACCTCAGTAACCAAGAGGTGATTTTTGTAGATTATGTTTTGACATTTGAATTTTCTTTTAACTGCTGCAGTACCACCAACTGACTAATAGGCCTCCTCTTTGAGGGATTGCGTGTAGGGCACAGGCCCCCCCCCGGCTTTCAGAGTGGACCCCCCACCCCCGAGCTATCAGAAAAAGCAATAGGGTGCTCAGCCCCCCGATGATACTGATAATAATGCTAATATCATAAATATCAATACCTGCGCTGCCCCCTACTGTTCCCCCCTGTGAAGTGTTGCTGTGTGAATTGCGTAGCTTTCAATCAAACCTGTGTATTTGTTTGTCAGGATAAGCTATAAATCAGTCACTACATGTTAGTCTGATAGAATTTAGTACGTCCAGTTCAAAACAACTACTCTCTTGCTCTTTCTCTCTCTCTCATGCGTACACACGCAAAGGTTAAAAGTTTTGACATTTCCATTTTCACCTTTGAATGAATGGCTCGCACTTTTCAATGAAAACGACTCCCTGCAAAGTTCTGCTTTCACAGCTAACTGACTAAACATGAAACGGTTCAGCGGGCAAGGAGCGGAGCGAGGTGTTGACCTTGTGTCGACCTTGGTGCCCCAGATACGCGCGAAAGGTCTGTCTCCAGTGCTGCAGTGACAAATTCAGCCAATAGATGGCGCTCAGAAACTATCATAAGTGAGCACACAGAAGTAAAGCAGTATTAGCCCCATCAGGACCAAACACTCTCCCCAGAATGTCATTTACTTTCTTTAATCCCGTTTTTGTATACATGCCTGCGCACAAATCGATGGCATTAAACGCCGCCGTTGTGCTTTTGACACCGACAGTGCAATATCGAGTCCTGCGGTGTTCGGCTTTCCCGGAATGAAAGAATTTGGCGGTTTACGTTCTGGCTCGTGTTTTTCCAGCGCGAGTCCTCTGGGGTTAGTAAAGGGCAGGTAGACTAATTCAATAAAGTAGGCGCAGAATTCAATAAGGGTTCAGCTGGGATCAACAAAAACAACAGCAGCAATAACAACAGCAGCAGCAGCAGCAGCGGCGGCAGTCCCTCCACGTTTCAGCGCATGTGTTCCTGCCAAACTGCCTCTGGCTGCCCATGTAACAGAATGCACACAAATCATAATACACAATATTTATGTATTAAAAAAAAAAAAAACCCAGAAATCATAGGACGTAGCGCAGAGGTAGGAAGCCACGGTGATATATGAGAAATATATTAAATTAAACCATGAGCTACGGGAAGTGTTTCGTTTTGTTGTTGTTGGTGGTTTTTGCACCACAGTGTTTTAGCTTGGTGTCGTGAAATTGTAAATGTGAAACATTTGGGATATGGAGCAGGGTTCCCCCGGATCGGGGGACGACCCCAGGTACCTGTCCTGAGCCTACTGAGTCAGGCTCCCCTGGCCCCACATATTCCACTGGCAGCCCCAGGGGCCAAATTGGCCCCCCAGTGGCCCTTACACCAATCTGGATTTGAGATCCGGTTAATTTCTATTTTACACGTTAATTATCCAGTTGAATGCGCAATTATCTTAATTCCTTGAACATTCCAAACTGTAGATGTAGAGCCTTAACAGCAGAGGTTATACATCAAGGAACCACAGACTTCCTGGATGCTCGAGCAGGCTTCAGACAGCATTGGATTCAAGATTATTTGTAAGGGATTCATTCAGTGTTTTCAAACCAATCTTCTACAACATATAGTCTTCTGAACCCAAGTGCATCCAAGCAGCTTTTTCTCAAATTAGGAGATGCAGAATTCAGAAATCACTCAATAAATCTTTATTAATCCAAAAGCCCACTGAGTGGGTAAAATCAATTTTTAAAATTTCTTTTCAGCCTAATAATTTGTCATGTCTAATTATTTGCTTTCTCTATTTTTGAGCCTAATATTGGCAATTCAGAAAGACTAATTACAAAGACAATACACACTGAATGCATAATGTCTTAACTTAATTAGAAAATATTCCAAGCATTTTGTGGAATGTCATCAGTTTATGCTGTACATAGTACCTCAAATGTAATACTTGGAAAACCTCAAATTTTCTAGACAGGATGATATCATAAATGCACTTATGAACACATTTGAAATAAGTATCTTTAATAATGTCTAATAAGTAGGCCTATAATATGTGTGCATTTGTGAATGTTACTTTGAAAACATAGGTCACGTGCACACATGCATACATACCATTCACGCACACAAAAGAATGAGCAAAAAAATTTTTGAAATGCGATACAATTAGAATATTTTGAAAGCAATTAAAGCAAAATAAAAGATTTTGTACAGTCATTTGACTGGTAGATGGTTGTCTTTGTGTGTATGTACAATGCAAATTAGCCTACACTGCACTTTTGAAAAAATATAAATGAGTAAATAGACATTTTGCCTGGCACTGGTGTATATAGTCTGTGTTCATTTCGCTGGACCCCCGCCAGTTTTACTGAGCAGAAAAAGCTCAAGTTGCCCTAATTTATATTTCCGTTCAATGCCTCACTGCATATTGCCAATTTTGTGAAGGATTCAGAAATTATATGGTTGGCACC
The DNA here is from genome assembly GCF_018555375.3 of Anguilla rostrata. Lineage (NCBI taxonomy): Eukaryota > Metazoa > Chordata > Actinopteri > Anguilliformes > Anguillidae > Anguilla > Anguilla rostrata. The sequence goes on along the minus strand of NC_057938.1, from coordinate 55,983,507 downwards.
ACACTATAATCAGACCTCCTGAAACTCTCGCAGTAAAAGTAAGTGCCGCCCGTGCTCTTTTCGTCACTTTCCCAGTCAATGCGCGATTCCCCTCCATTCCGCCTCGCCCCACATCGGCGCCAAATTAAGTGCAGAGGGCATCGTTTTCTAATCGCAGCTAAAACGCGCCACATAAGGGGGGGGGGGGGGGGGGGGCACTGCAACTGCCCAGCGCACTGCAACGAATACGTAGGTGTAAGAGGAACATCTATGTGTGATGAAAACTGCACGTTCGATTCGTGCAATTAACCCCTTCCATTAGCGCTGACCGGCCTATTTACTAAAATCCAGGAGGATTCCATTAACCTTAACACAGAGGAACCATTTGGTTGTGAAACTTTTTTGATGTTTTGATGTTGTTTCTCTAAATGAATATACTTTGGTCTTAATTGCATTGCAGGGATAGATTTAGTTTTGTAATTAGTTGAAATGCAAGCCCCCTGAGTGAAAACCTTTTAAGGAATGTAATTTACGTAGGGTTACATTTAACTTACCATTAATGAAATTCTTAACGTGTAGGCTACGTTGCCCAGCAACGAAACTGGCAGGTGATTCGGAAAAGCTTGCTCTGTAAGTTTGATCGGCAACACTGGATCAGATTTTCTAACGATATAGGTCAATCGTTATGTATTTTAATATTCAAGGCTGTCTACTCGCATGTATTGATCTAGCCTCAAGCAAACCAATAATTTCACACGCACTGACATCACACCTCATATTTTCTCACGCCAGTAGAGCCATTGGCCCAAATCCCACAGGCTACTATCCGCCTTTCCCACAGATAGACCTGCGTTTAAGACTGGTAATGAGGGTAGAAGATGGCACAAAAAACAGATTAAACATTGGGTCTTGACTTTTCATTTATTAGCTAGGCGGGAAACACTGACCGCGAGATCATTTTACGTGATTCCACGCGAGCTAAAGCCTATACTCGCATCATCGCTCAGAAGACAGATAGGACGGCATTCAGTCGACGAGTAAGTAGCCTAAATAAAAATGGGGACTAACGTTATATCAATATACCAAGTACATTAGGCTACCTTTACTTTCATTGTTTGGTTTAGTAACGATAGTAACATTCATTTATACTATATTTATATCTAACCGTTCAATCTGACGCAAGGTTACTAGCCTAGCTGGACTAGCATGCATACCAAATGTGTGTTTAGTCATGAAGTTTCTAAAGAGTTTTTCAACCGCCTAGCTAGCTACCTAATTCTTGTTACTCAGTGTAGTTGTACACTTGCTGAGGTGTTTAATAGCAACATTCCATGAGCTGTAAAAGTTAACCTTGAAAATTAACCAACTTGTAACGTTAGATGATGTTATTGACAACCTAGCAAGGTAACTAACCTTCACCTGGATTTAGTCAGCCTGTCACCTTTGAAGTGTCAAAAATGTAATGCTAAATTAGTCTATTGAAAAACATTCTAGGCTACCACTTATACAAAAGTTTCAGGTGCCTTAGAAAAGAATATCACAGGTGAACTGATTTTAGAAGACATTTAATTTTAAGATATTTGTTCCAACTATAGAGGTTTAGAACATCTGTCACCCGATGAATGCTGTATTATCAAACTCAGTTCACATAAAAAAATTTTAAAAATCTAAAAAAAAAATCTGTGGCAGCAGACGAGACAAAACTGAGATTTCATTTTTCAAAAAATCTCAAAATTTTCCTGAAAACTAATTAAATTCCGGTTTCCATAACAGCGAGCTGGTGGAGCATATTTTCAGCCCCTCTTTAATTCTGGATTCAAAATTTGACGTGATGGATCTTGGGAGACCACAGCAACTCTCTGCCCACGGGCGTTCTCAAAATCTCTGGTTCACTTCGAGTAAAACTTTCTGTGCAAAACATTGCCCACAGATGCTTTGATCTAAGCCAGCCTTCAGAGATTTAACATGCAAATTTTTCTCATTTAATGTGTTAAAACTCATTCCGATGTTAACTGTGTAGTCTTTACACAGTAACATTACCGGATATTTTAATGAAAACTCGTTATTCTCCTCTTGCCTGCTGTTGCAGTTATGCAAAAAGACTATTATGGTGGAGACAATATGAAAAACTAAAATACAATATGCTTCTAATTAGAATTTGAATTAGGTGCGGCACTGAGTTGATTTCATTTGTGTCCATGTACTTTGGCCTGTGCTGATATATTTGCTATTATTAAAGTGTAATAGACTACACTGGATATAATTAAGTAAATTCAAATGAAATGGCAACATGGGGATTCTTAGGGACAGAATACAGTTGGAACTGTCATAACGATAATGTTCTTTGATTGTCATAGTTGGTCATAAACATATGCATTGTGTTTATACCATGACCGTCTTCCTGGTATCAACTTTTTAAAAGCTACAAGACAAGAACAACACAACTGAATGCTTTAACAGAAACATTTACGTGCAATAGGAGCTTCATTTGAAATTAATTTTGAGTAGAAAAAAAAAGTCTACAAATGTTGGAAGTTTGGAAGTTGGAAAAGTGTGCTCGGGCAGGGCCAAGTGAACACTTTCACAGAGTTTTTGCGTCCTCACAGAGGGACCACGCGCGGCTCAGAGGACCTGTTTCCTGGAGCCTCTTGTTCTTTGGTGGAAGCGACATGTTTATTTGACGCTCTGATTGGCCACAATAGACTGCAGTGAGAGTAGAGCACAGAGGGAGGAGACGGCGGGGGGGGTTTGGGGAGTGGGGGGGGGGTGCTCATAAATATGGGCCCCAGACTGCAGATGGCAGGAAACAGGTTGCGCACGGAGAGAAAGAGAGGACAGTCGGGGGAAGATAAAAGCTCGGGGAGGACGAGCTTGGCCCGGCTGTCCCAGGCAGAGCCGGCGACCGTGGCTTCCCTGCAGACCCGCTGTGGACACGGTGATGGATTGGCCGCAGATCGCAGGGGGGGAGCGGCGGGGCGGAGGCCGGCCGATTGGCTGCTAATGCCCTCTTCTCGGGAGAAACGCCGCGCGCCATCCTCCTGTCCACTTAGAGCGGAGCCGCTCTGTCACTGTCCGCGCCGACCGTGTAAATACCCAGAGTGCACTGCTCAGGCCTGTGCTGACTGGAGCGTCGTGCCAGAGGAGCCGGCCGTCCTGCTGCTGCGTCTGACCGAGGAGGAGCTGCTTCCCCCAGATCATCCACAGGGCCTCAGATCCTTATATCGGCATGACTGACGTTCAGTATGTGCGCGACAGCGTTTGTATTGTATTTTGTATTGCGCGTGGCGGTGCTGTAACGAGTATGTGAAACCCTAGCAACCCAGCCCACCGCCATCCAAAGGGAGCAGTGCATAATTAGCTGTGGTATCACCCAGGTAGGGAGCCGTTGGCGGCTTTGTCGTTTTCTCATCTCGCGGTAGCGTAGCATGGCGTGGGTAGATTCAGGCAGCGTTCTGTATGGCTGCAGAGCCATGGGCTCCAAGCCTGGTTAGGCTCAGGAACGGTTTAGCCTGGTTAGGCTGGAGCATGGTTTGGCCTGGCTCCAAGCCTGGTTAGGCTCCAGTACGGTTTGGCCAGGTTCCACCTTGTTCAGCTCCAGTCCAGTTGGCCTGGTTCGGCCCAATTCAGCTCCAGTACAGTTTTGCTGGGTTCAGCCTGGTTCGGTCCGGTTCGGCTCCTGTGCAGTTTGGCCTGGTTCAGCCCTGGTCTCGGCTCATTGGTGGAACCGTGTCTGAGCTGCGGGTAGTGAGCCGAACCCGGGACGGCCTTACCGGCCTGGGAGACAGACGCGAGCCGCACATCACACGCCGTCTGCCCGCGGATGGGTCTCCTCTGAGTGACTCTCAGCCGCGAGGCCTCTCCTCTGGCTGGGTTTTTACTTTTCTGTGTGACGTGTTTATTATTGTTAGCCTGTGGTTGTGTGAGCGCGGCTGGAGAAGGGCTCCTGTGGGCTTCTCTACCTCCGCCCGTCCTCACCTGCTTCTGCCGCACCGCCACAGGCCAGCGGCTTTACGCCGCTTTTATTCTCATTGATTTTTCTAAAGTGGCCTTTTTATTCTGAATTAAAGAGTTAAAGCTTTAATGTGTCCATTTGGGGAGCTCGTCCTGATCCGCGGAGTGCACCGGATATTTCTCTCTGTGTTGTGATTAACCTACGCGCCAGTTCTTTTTCTTCCTTTTTTTTTTTTTTTTTTTTTGGTCCCGCAAAAATTATTTAATTTTTTTGTTGTGAAGCGGAAATTCTCCTATCTTAATGAAAATCTGTGGCAGATGTGCGGAGCACAAAGCTTCGCTTGATTCGGCGCCATTGTTGAAGGTAATGAAGTATCCCGTTTATTGTGGGCAAATATTCAATTTGACCGATTCCTCTGCAGAAATGAAGAAATGCATTTCTCGGTGAATGGTTTCAGCTTCTCCTCCTGTGACATCCTCTTTTGTGGCAGTCGTTGGCAATATAAAAATGGGGGGATTTTTGTGTTTTTATCACGCTGTTCCCACTCTATCATGCTGAAAAAGGAAATACAAAAGATAAAACAATTCCTCACATTCTGCCCCCTGCCCACCCGGAAAAAAAAAAAAAAAACTCAAGTTTTTGCAAGAGAAAAGAAGTATTATTTTTTTTCTGCTGCTAAGCTGACGGTGCTGGGCTGGGGGGGACATCGTGTACAGCGCAGAGACCGCAGACCCAGACTGCTTCCACACGACAGAAAATAAAGCGATTGTGTATCAGCCAGCTGCAGGAGCAGCGTACAGATCTCACGTCTACCTTATCTGGAATTACCCAGAGGTCACATGTACGGTGCAGCCTGTATGTAAACGCTGAATGTATTCATGAAAATGTCACCTCTACAGGCCGGCCACAGTAAATCCTCAGAGGGAACTGAACCTGTGCTGGTCAGGTGATGCTCGCTACGTGCAGAGGTGTGTGTGGCTGCGGGTTTGAGTCCAGGCTGTGTCATCGCTGGCATTCAGCCGACACTCTAATCCACTTACACAACTTTAACAGTTTTAAAAACGTTTTGCATAGTAATTGTGGCAGTTGTCCTCGTTGGGAATTGAACTCGCAACCGTTCAGGTACAAGCCCAGTTCCCTAACCATTATGCTACACTGTTGTTGTGTCTGCTGCCTGTCTTACCCGTCCAGTCAGCAAGCCTGTGTCTGGTTTGTTTATCTGGCTACTGTGCGTTGCGATTTCGTTCCGCTGTCCTTCTTCTTTCCATCAAACGTCAGTTTTTGTTTTTTTGCTGTTCTGTAGTGAAAGTTGGATCGGTGCACCCTGGTGCAGCCCCCCCACCCCCGCCTCCCGCTGCTGTTGCGCTTCAGTAGCTCCAGAACGGCACCTGTCATTACCCAGACTGCAGCGGGGCAGGATGTCTGAGCTGACATCCTGTAATCAGCCTGCGAGCGCCTGGACCTCCCCTGACTGCTGGCTGGAGCTGGGATAAGCCTGCAGCATCTACTGCTGCAGTCTGCTCTGTCAGCTCAGCTCTCTCTCTCACTCTCTCTCTCTCTGTCAGCTCAGCTCTCTCTCTCACTCTGTCTCTCTCTCTCTGTCAGCTCAGCTCTCTCTCTCACTCTGTCTCTCTCTCTCTTTCATAGTCTCTCTCTTTTTCTCGCAGTCTCTCTCACTCACAGTCTCTCTTTTTCTCTCTCTCACAGTCTCTCTCTTCCTCTCTCTTCCTATCCTTTGCTGTCTCTCTCTCTCCCTCCCTCTCTCTTCCTTTCTCTCCCTCTGTCTCTAGGTTTCTCCCTTGCTGTCTCCCTCTCTCCCCTCATATCTCCCTTTCTCTCTCCCTCTCTCTCTCTCCCTCTCTCCCTCCCTCCCTCTTTCTGTCGCTCTCTCCCTCTCCCCCCTCCTCTCTCTCTGTCTCGCTCTCTCTCCCTCTCCTGTTTTTCGCTGGCGCACACACAAACAACAGAGGAAAACTAGACAGCTCTTCTCTCTGAACATCCCTCGCTAACTAAATTCACGTTTGTTTTTGTTCTCGTCTGGCTGTGTGTGTTCAGTGCAAATGTTTGCTAACGTAAATGTTTGTAAATGAATATGCGGTGGGATAGTTGTGGGCAGAGTAGATGTGGGCTGGGGGGGGGGGGTGGGTGGTAATCTCAGTGATTTGGATGGAAACATTACAGATTTTTTTAGTACCTGTCCTTTTATTCTTTTAGAAAAGTGCTCTCCCAGGTGATCTGCGGTGCTGTCTGTGTGCTCACCTGGCGGGGTAACCTGCGAATGCGACACGCACACCTCAGCTTCCGCAGCCCACGTGATGTCGCTGCGTATGCTTTCCCATCATGCTCGCTGGTGACTTCCTCGTCTGCGCTAACGCTGAATCCTTCGGTGACGTCATGCTCTCCCCTGCTCGCCTCAGTCTGAGCCTGTATGGGCCAGGTTTTGGGTGCTGGGGGGGTCACTCCCCTGCTTGCCTCAGTCTGAGCCTGTATGGGCCAGGTTTTGGGTGCTGGGGGGGTCATTTAATTTTTCATGGCGGTCGTCTTCTTTTTTTAGCCTCGAGATGTGGCAGGCCCTCACAGCATGACTGCGGCCTCCAGGAGGAGCTCGACTGTGAGGCCTTCAAGGCTGGGTGGATTCCTGTTGCAGTTTTGTCTAAATACTGATGATGTCTAAATACTTACCGGGACTTTTAGCTGGTGATGGTTCTTGCCAAACCGCCCTTGAAGACCCCCCCCAGCCCTAACGCTAACCCTAACCTGGAGGGGCAGTGAGTGCCAGTCAGGAGGACATTATAGCGATTCGACACAGGTACGGATACACCTGCTATTCCGGGTCGGGAGAAAAGGGAAAATGGAGGCTCACAGGTAGTTGAAAAAGGGCATTGAAAAATTAAGCACTTTTTTGATGCAGTATTAATGGTTGATGGACATAGAGTAATGAGGCTATTAGTTAGCAATGTCTAGGCCACCTCCAGATTAGGTGTGCAGTCAAATTGAGGATTTCACGTACTTTCGACACAGGTAGAATACAGGTGTCTGATTGGCCAGGACAGGGACAGCTCTGCTGGCTGAATCCCTCCCACCTCAGATGACTACAACCAATCATGTGCCATGCCACCTTGCTGGGCTGCTGCCCCGAGCCAGTGATGTCACTGTATGCCTTGTGAACGGGCACACTTTGGAATTCTGTTTTACAAGGGCTCTAACCAATACAAACAAAAATACTAATTAAGTAGTAATAATCCCACAGTAACAAATGAATATATGGGTGGATACAATTATTCAACCAAGTGTCCACTGGAGAATAAAAACTAAGAAAAAAAAGTTGTTCCTTGTGGCTCAACTTCAAAATGGTGGGTGCTGCCCTGTTCCCCTTCCCCTCGCCTGCTGCATTAACTCGGATCCAATTAAAACGCTGCGTGTGTCGCCAGACGCTGTTGTAGGAGCAGTCATAGCTCTTATGGAACTCGGTGCTGCTCTCTGCTGCGCGTGGCCTCGGGCGGGTGTGCGTGCGCATTCAAACCATCGCGCTGCGCCGATGCCTTGTCTTCGTTTTACCAGCGGGCGACTCTAAATGATTTGCGAATGAGGATAAAAGTTTTTAAAAGTTATTTTTATTTTTCTTGCTCCTTTTGGCAGCTTTTTATGCATTGCGTTTTGAACGCAGAATGTCCTTGTTGTTATTAAAATGATTATAATTGGTGAGTGCAATTTAAGCACAGATCATGCATTGTGTATTTTTTGGCTTTTCTCGTTGGTTTCGTATTGTGCTATAGGTTTAATAGTCCTTTGGGGCTAAGTAAAACTGTTTGTAGAGTTTATGTTACCGCTGTTACAAACAAAATAATTTTGCTGTAATGCCGGCATATTGTACAGTCTGAGATGGTAAACGCCAGTGAGCTGATGTTTATTAGTATAGAAATATTACAGAAACTCAAATGAAATACACTTCTGTATTCATTGTAGTTGCTCACCCGTCTCTACTTATTCAGCCTAATGGTGGGCACTAAATGTTTATACATCCAAGCACCGATTTGCTCTTCATTATGTGGCCGTAAAAAACTGCTCCCTCGCCTTCAGAGTCCCCTGCCCTGTCTGGCTACTTTCCGAACAGATAATGCTTTGCAGCCTATTAACCTGGGCGATGCTAGTTCCTAACTGTGGCCTATAGGGGGAGCTGTGGTGCTCTACAAAAAAAAGCCGGCCCGTGAAAGGGGAGGAGCAGATCTGGAGTAAAGTAGCCGCGCGGTCCGTCTGACCAGGCAGTCGCTCGCGTTTGAGTACCGAGCCTGTTCAAAGCCCGGGCATAAAGAGCCACCCGGTGCCTTCTCTGGCAACTCATGACCACTTCGCGGGCAATTTATTACCGAATGTAGTGCACGCGGTCGGACTGACAGAGAGACAGGAGAGGGGCTGCCGCGCGTGGCTGAAATCGTACTTTTTTATACAATATAATGAAACAACGGTATTCACTGGGTTGAGGACAGCGTTCCAGCATAAGAACCGAAGCAAAACAAGGACACACAGCGGAGGCTCAACCTCGCTGCGACCAGGGAGGTAAGGAGACAACGCCGGAATACTCGCTGGTGTCTTCTGTTTACATTCGCCCGGAGCAGAGACACATTACGCAAAGACAGGTCTGCGTCTCGGCTCCCCGAATGCGCCTCGTATTTACGTGTGCGCGCGCGTTGGTACCTCTTGTTGAGCCGAGTAATCTGGCTGCATGGGGTGTGTGGACGCCTTGTGCGCAAGCGCCTCGGTAGAAATGTGGTGGAAAAACTTCCTGCTTGCCGTTGCACGGCTTGTCACTGTGACATTGTTCCCAAGCACCCCGAGCACGATGATCACGAAATAAATGTGCCTAAACGAAGTAGGTGCAGTTTATGTGCGTTTCGGCTCTCGCTCCCGCGCAACGATTTTTATGATCTCCCACTGCGAGCAGCTAATGAACTGTCTCTTCAGCCTCGATGCACACTGTTCTGCACAATACAAACGCATCTATCGCCATTTGTCTCTATATGAACTATTTATTTATTTTGGAGAGACTGTACCCTGCAGTACCGTATGTCAGCTTTATGTAAATGTGCGAATGAAGTTTTAAGTAAAAAATTCCTCCTTTTAATTTTGACTGATGCAGTCGGAAAATCGCACCTGTAACTTATGTACTTATTGGGTTACCTTGCTTTTAAATATGTTATTTTCAGTATTCTTACAGCTGTCCATACATAATTAAATTAATTAACACTTGCTCCAAATGCTCTGCTTTTGCTAGTGTTGCATTGTCGCGCAGAAATAATGTGACACCACGCATTAGTCACCTGCAGCCGCTTTGCAGTTAGATTATTTCACACCCCTTGCAGTCCGCCTGCGAACGCAGCCCGTCGTCACCTACTGTTCTATAGAAAAACTGTCCTTTCCAATGCAACAGATTCCAGGCGATATACCACAACCAATCAATGTCCGGAGTCGTGTCACGTGAATGTGTTGTTAAAGAACAGAATTTAAATCCCGTACGCCTGCGATGGCAGATGGTATGAGTATGTAGGTTCAGCTGTAAGGTCGTAACGGTATCACGGCAGACCACGACAATGAAACACTGTTTATTGCAGTTTCGTTTCAAACACTGGTGGTGCGGGTGAGTGTCCCTCAGCACTTTGAGTTCATGAGATGAAAAGCACATAAATAAAATCATAATAATAGATTGTTTAATATTGTATAATATTGCACAAATCAGCTGCCTCATGTAGATCTGTGATATAACAGGATATTTATTTATAAGCATTTATAAACAATAGCCGCTGCATTGCAGCCTGTCCTGGCAGTGAAGTGGTGAGCGGTGTCCACTGTGCTTCTGTGGGGTCGTCTTCCAGAGGGCAGCTATGGGCTAATTTAAAGCACCCCTTCATGAATTTTGGGAGTCCCTGGCGCAGGGAAAAGGTGCGGGCAGAGGTGGGAGATAAGCGATTGAATGGCACTCACTTTTGGAGTGGGTTTCTGTATTCAACACGAAGGGAGACCCAGCCTATCTGCTCACCTCCATGCCAGTGTTCATTTGAATATATAAAATATCACTGGACGGGAAGATATATTTATTTAGTATTGTCATGATCTCTGGTGTTCAGAAGTGGAAAAAATAAATGGTATATTTATATTTCATTATTATTATTATTATTATTATTGTTGTTGTTGCAACTACTGCTACTATCAATAATAAAATAAAAAAATAGATAATGCATCTAATCTAATTGCTTTATGAAAAAATGGTTTCAGCAATTCTGTTGCTATAAATTTAAATGTATTTCATGACTTTATATTTATTATTTTTTAATTATCTTAAATAGTAATAATAATAATATTAATAGCATGACTAATAATAATAATAACAATAATAATGACAGTGGTAATAATAATGACACTAATGATACTAATAATAATCCTAATAATAATACAGACTAATAATAAATGAGAATAATAATAATACTAATAATAATAATAATTGTAATAATCCAATAATAATAATGCTAATAATAATAATAATTGTAATAATGCTAATAATAATATGTATAATAATAATCTAATAATAAATACAATATATAATAGTAATAATGAAGTAATAATAATAAGAGCTAATAATAATAATATAATATGTAATAAGCTAATAATATGCTAATACTATAATATATAAATATAATAATATATATGTCCAATAACACTAATAATAATAATCCCCTGTGTGACGGGGGTGTGTGTGCTGTGGCTGTTTGCCCGCTGGCCTGTTGGTGCTGAGGATGATGGGTGTGAACGCTGATGCTGGAATGTGTTTGAGACCGGCTGTAGTTATGGCTCTCGGCGGCGGGTGGAAGTGATCGGGTTTCCGGGCCGACGTGGCGGTTGCTAAGGGCGGCGGAGACGCGCGCTCGGCCCGAGTTCTTCTGATGCTCGTTATAAATAAAAATTACGAGATGAGCGATCAATCTCCGTGGCGACGGGCGCGGGGAGGCGGCCCCTCGATCGGCGTCTCGGGCGCAGGCCCGGAGAAATCACTGATAAATCAGCGGAAGCGTGGAATACATCAGTCACCCGCCACCACCCCCCCCCCCCCACCCATCCACCCCCCCCCCGCATCACCCCCCCCCCCCCCTCCACCCCCCACCATCACCCCTCCCCCCCATCACCCCCCCCCCCCCCACCATCACCCCTCCCTCGCCATCAACCCCCCCGCGCGTTACTCCCCCACCACCTCACCCTCTGCCTCGCGTTCCGACTTCGGCTGCGGGGATATGCAGCCAACTGACCTCAACCCCTGCTGCTGCGTGTCTCGATGGAGAGGGGTGATGGCATCTGGCGTGCGCGCCGTTCGGCAGTGGAGGGGTGAGGGTGTGGGTGTGAAGAGTGTTGGGTGGAGTGGTTAAAGCAGGTTGTTGGTGTGGACGTAATGAATTCACCAGATTTTTGAGTAAGAATGTCCATATGTGGAGCTAAGGAAACACATACTATACACACACACACACACGCACACACACACACATATGTATACTATGTGTACGTATATATGTGTGTAAATATATATCATATATATATTTATCTACATGTTTACTCATTTTTGAAAGGTGGAAAACAGGAGGGAAACATGTAGGATCTTGTGAATCCCGTTTGTGTCATAAGTGCTACCACAGGGGACTGAGCCAACAAGTTTAATGAATCAGTAAAAAAAAAAACACAATAGGAAAAATGTGCGTGTGGTGCTTTTCTGTGTTTCGGTTGTGTGGTTGGAGATGTTTGTAAATCATGTGTCCGCTATGTTCAGCTGTGTGGCTGGTGGTGAATGTGTAAATCGTGTGTGTGTGGCTGGTGGTGTGTGTGTAAATCGTGTGTGTGGGGCTGGTGGTGAGTGTGTAAATCGTGTGTGTGGGGCTGGTGGTGAGTGTGTAAATCGTGTGTAGGGCTGGTGGTGAGTGTGTAAATCGTGTGTGTGTGGCTGGTGGTGAGTGTGTAAATCGTGTGTGGGAGTGTTGGCAGCTGAAGACCTGCAGTGTCGCTGTGTTAGACATCTTTATTTTAGTGAACATTTTTAAAATTTGTATAAGGCTTGCAGCTGCCCTGTTAAGGGGGATGCCAGGCGGTCCTTGCGACCGTAAACTCTGTGGACGTGTCAGGCGGTGGGATAGCGGGTATAAGGCTCAGGTAAGGCGTCCGCTTGGAGCGTCATAGTAGTAAACATCCTCCCCTGGGTATCGCTTAACAAACAAAAAAAACACATGAAAATGTGTGAAGGAATTTTCCGGAGCAGTTACACGTGTGCCTGCTAAATTCTGAGTGTAAAAGAGATTCATGGTCAGTTTGGGTTATTATTCTGTGCAGGGAACTCACCCCAGATGCCTTTGTGGGAGCGGGGAGTATTTTTAGCTGCTCTGTAAGGAGGCGAGGTGGCCCCAGTGAAGGCCAGCCCCTCCTCCTCCTCCTCCTCCTCTCCTCTTTTTGAATTTTTGGTGAAGATCCCCTCTGTCCTTTCCTCAGGAGTGGCCTAAGCACAGTGACCAAATTATGAAGAGATCGCTGACACACAGTCGTGTGTGTGTTTCTGTGTTTGGTGTGTGTGGTGTGGAGTGTTTGTATATGTGTCGTATGTTAGTGTTGGCTGTGTGGTGTGTGTATGTGTGTGTGTGGCTGTGGTGTGTGTGTAATGTGTGTGTGTGTGTGGTGTGTGTGTGTGATGTGTGTGTGTGGCTGGTGGTGATGTGTAAATCGTGTGTGTGGGGCTGTGTGGTGAGTGTGTATGTGTGTGTGTGCGTCTGGTGGTGGTGTGTATGTGTGTGTACGAACACTGCCTCTTCACAGTCAAACATTTCCTCCTCAACTCTCCTCCCTACTTGTCTTCCTCCACTTCCTTGTCTCCTCTAAGCCTCATCTCTCCCTCCCTCTCTCCCATCCCTCCGTCCGTATCTCCCTCCATCCTGTATCGCTCATGTCCTCTGTTACCCCTCTCCCTTATCCTTCCTCATCACTCGTCTCCCTCCCTCCTTCCCTCCATCCCTCTACTCATACCATCTCCCTTTTCTGGTAGAATGGGTCACAGTGGTAAGGGTGTTGTGGTGCGCTAGTAGAGATGATTCCGGGGTAACGTGTTGTGTTTGCTGGTGTAGAGATGGTGTCACGGTGGTAAGGGTTTGTGGTTGTGTCCTGCTGGTAGAGAGAGTCACGGCTAGAGGGGTGTTGTGGTGTGCTGCTGGTAGAGATGTGTGTCAGTGGTAAGGGTGGTTGTGGTTGTGCGCTGTAGAGAGGGTCCGTGGAGCGGTGTTTGTTGTGCTGCTCGTAGAGATGGTGTCACGTGTAGTGTTTGGTGTTTGCTGCTGGTAGATATGCCCACGGTGGGTAGAGGGTTGGTTGTGCTGCTGGTAGAGATGGTGTCACGGTGAAGCGTGTGGTTTGTGCTGGTAGAGATGGTGTCACCGGTGTGTGAGGTGGTGTGGTTGTGCTGCTGTAGAGATGGTGTCCGGTGGGTAGGGGTGTGTGGTTGTGTGTGGTAGAGATGACACGGTGGGTAAGGGCTGTTTGGTTGTGCTGCTGGTAAGATGATGTGGTAGAGGGTTGTGGTTGCTGCCTGTAGAGACGTTCACGGTGGTATAGCGGTTCTGCTTGTCCCTGGTAGAGATCGTGTCACGTGGGTAAGGTGGCCTTGTGCTGCCTGTAAGATCGGTGTCACGGTGGTAGAGGTTATCGTCCTTGCTGCCTTCTGGTAGAGATGGTGTCACGGTGGGTAGAGGGGTGTTGTGGTTGTGCTGCTGGTAGAGATGGTGTCACGTGGGTAGAGGGGTGTTGTGGTTGTGCTGCTGGTAGAGATGATGTCGGGGGTAGAGGGTGTTGTGGTTGTGCTGCTGGTAGAGATGGTGTCACGGTGGGTAGAGGGGTGTTGTGGTTGTGCTGCTGGTAGAGATGATGTCACGGTGGGTAGAGGGGTGTTGTGGTTGTGCTGCTGGTAGAGATGGTGTCACGGTGGGTAGAGGGTGGTTGTGGTTTGTGCTGCTGGTAGAGATGGTGTCACGGTGGGTAGAGGGTGGTTGTGGTTGTGCTGCTGGTAGAGATGGTGTCACGGTGGGTAGAGGGTGTTGTGGTTGTGCTGCTGGTAGAGTGGTGTCACGGTGGGTAGAGGGGTGTTGTGGTTGTGCTGCTGGTAGAGATGGATGTCACGGTGGGTAGAGGGGTGTTGTGGTTGTGCTGCTGGTAGAGATGGTGTCACGGTGGGTAGAGGGGTGTTGTGGTTTGTGCTGCTGGTAGAGATGATGTCACGGTGGGTAGAGGGTGGTTGTGGTTTGTGCTGCTGGTAGAGATGGTGTCACGGTGGGTAGAGGGGTGTTGTGGTTGTGCTGCTGGTAGAGATGGTGTCACAGTGGGTAGAGGGGTGTTGTGGTTGTGCTGCTGGTAGAGATGGTGTCACGGTGGGTAGAGGGGTGTTGTGGTTGTGCTGCTGGTAGAGATGGTGTCACGGTGGGTAGAGGGGTGTTGTGGTTGTGCTGCTGGTAGAGATGATGTCACGGTGGGTAGAGGGTGTTTTTCGGTGGCGCGGTTCGGCGGCCCCTCCTGATTAATCAGCACCTCGGCCCGGAGTGCGACGGCCTCGAGCTCTTTAGCACAACAGGCGCGGAACACGGTGACATCATCAGCGCACCTGCCGCGCACCGCAATTTTTTTTTTTCCTCTCAAAAGAACGAGGGAGAAAGACACGCGCACACACACACACACACACACACACACACACTGGCTGCTCCGTCGGCCAAATCCACTTACCGCAGGCTTTTATTTAATTTGTGTTGCGGTGGCGAACGCTAGTCCGCGCGAACGCGCCGTGTTCCGCTAGCGTAGGCTCCGTTTGCTCCGGTGACCGTCTCGGCGGCCGGGGGGGGGGGTGTGAGTCCGTGTGAGTTATCAGAACCCCCCCCCCCGGTCGAGTGGCGATGTGTGAACGCTGAGGAGGTCTCTGACTGAGCCTCCAGGCTTTGTTTGTTTAGAGGAGAGGATATGGCTTTTCCCTCCATCTTTTTGGGCTCAAAATTGTTTTCTTCTGTTGAGTTGCTCTGTTGTTGTCATTCATTGTTGTGTTTTTATGGGATAACAGTGTAATTAAATTATGTATATGCTCTTCAATTATATTAATTGTGCTAAATTTGCAGTTTAAATAAAGTAATGAAAATAAACAAATTTCAGAAGTAGCAACAATTAAATATTTCTCGGCAATTTGTCTGTTTTTTCCCACAGTGATTAGACATTTGAATGCCGGTTGCATTCTCTAGTGTGTATTGAATATCCACTATGATAAAAGTAATAACAGTGCTGATTATGAGTCTGAGGTAGCCGTTAGCGCTACAGTACCTGGCTGACCTCTGACCCCGCGCTGGTCTGAGTCTGAGGTAGCCGTTAGCGCTGCAGTACCTGGCTGACCTCTGACCCCGCGCTGGTCTGAGTCTGAGGTAGCCGTTAGCGCTACAGTACCTGGCTGACCTCTGACCCCGCGCTGGTCTGAGTCTGAGGTAGCCGATAGCGCTGCAGTACCTGGCTGACCTCTGACCCCGTGCTGGTTCAGATGAGTGGAAGGGACGGAGAGGTGTAGCCCACACAACAGCAGTGTCCCATAATCCACTTCTCTACTGTAACTGCAGCATGGCTGGTTAAAACACTCTCTCTCTCTCTCTCTGTCTCTCTCTCTCTCTTGCTCCCCCTCCCCCTCCCTCTTTCTCTGTGGCAGTGACAACTGGCGTCGAGGAAGTGCTTTCAAAATGAAACCCTGTGATGTTGAGAATGTCAAGCTAAAATTATTAGCATCGTCTTATATCAAACGTGGTGCTTATCCCTCCCATTCATAACTGATACATGCAAATTTACTACGAATCATATTCTGTGTGTGAGGGAGCGTGTGCATAAATATGGCTGTTTAGATTCTTTACTATTTGAGGTCATTTTGTGCATACCATAATAATTAGACTACAAAGACACCAATTGGATTTTCTTGTTTATAATATAAAAACATATTATGGATCTGCTGCTTAAAAGAATTTGAATTGTCCGCATGTCACAGATTAAGAAACCAGCCATGTCTCTCTGTGCCAAAATAATATAAATGCAAATACGTTTTTTAACTTTTTTTTGTACGAAATGCTTTTTTCCTAAATGAGTTTTCAGGAATGGGCTCCCTGGGTGAAAACGTGTGAACAGCATTAAAAGGGCTTAAAACTATTATACAACAGAACAGAGGAGCTTGTAGGAATTAGAGAGAGAGATAGAGAGAGGGAGAGGTATAGAGAGAGGGAGAGACAGATACAGAGAGAGTCCGACATAGAGAGAGAGAGAGGGAGGAGGCTGAGATAGAGAAAGAGGGTGAGAGATAGAGAGAGACACAGAGAGAGGGAGACAGAGAGGGGCATAAAGAGTGAGGCAGAGAGAGAGAGAGAGAGTGAGATAGAGAAAGAGGGTGAGAGACAGATAGTGACAGATAGAGAGAGAGAGGGAGGAGGCTGTGTGAGAGAGGGAGGCAGATAGAGAGAGAGAGGGAGGAGGCTGTGTGAGAGAGGAGGCAGATAGAGAGAGAGGGAGAGAGAGGGAGGAGGCTGTGTGAGAGGGGGGAGAGAGAGAGGGAGAGAGAGGGAGGAGGGTGTACGTAGCATTGATAGCAGTAGGTAAGCAGGGTATCCTGGCTCTGCCGGGCTGACAGCTGTCAGACGAGCCGCGTGACCTCCGGGCAAACGTGGAGCCGTCGCTGTGGAACGCACACCTTGGGTGAGCTCCTGCAGGTGAGCCTCTGCAGGTGAGCCTCCCTAAATACCTCTGCAGCCAAGCCTTAAATTAACACAGTATGGTGCCTTGTTAGGATGGAGGGAGAGAGAGAGAGAGAGAGACAAAGGAAGAGAGAGACAGACAGAGTGAGAGGGAGAGAGCGAGAGGGAGAGAGAGAAACAGAGAGGGAGGGAGAGAGAAAGAGAGAGAGATGGGGTGAGAGACAGAGAGAGAGAGAGAGAGAGACAGACAGGGAGCGGCAGAGGGAGGAAGAGAGAGAAAGAGAGAGAGACAGACAGGGAGCGGCAGAGGGAGGAAGAGAGAGAGAGAGAGACAGACAGGGAGCGGCAGAGGGAGGAAGAGAGAGAGAGAGAGACAGACAGGGAGAGGCAGAGGAGGAAGGAGAGAGAGAGAGACACAGGGAGCGGCAGAGGGAGGAAGAGAGAGAAAGAGAGAGAGAGACAGACAGGGAGAGGCAGAGGGAGGAAGAGAGAGGGAGAGACAGACAGGGAGAGGCAGAGGGAGGAAGAGAGAGAGAGAGAGACAGACAGGGAGCGGCAGAGGGAGGAAGAGAGAGAGAGAGACAGACAGGGAGAGGCAGAGGGAGGGTCCGTGTGGTGGGCAGGCCTCAGGAGGTGCTTCGTGCCCCCCTGCCCTCTCCCGAAACACTGCAGGGGTGGGGCTAACCCGGGAACGCCGCCATCTTATTCTTTTAAAGCAGCGGCGGGCAACGAGGGCCCTGTCTGCTCCTGCCTTTCATGCCAACGTCTGGCCTTAATTACTTCATTAGCCCTGACAATTATGGCAAATGACATTTTAGCTACACTTCTCTTCTGTCTACAGTTCTTGTGTCCCTACTGTGATGTAATCTACGAGTGAACTAGTGTTGGTGCTTGCAGCCAATCAGCTCGTTTAGCCTGGGTAATTGGTGGGAACAAATACCTGCTCCCACACCGGCCCTCCAGGACCAGGACTTCCTGGTCTTGTTGAGAGGCGTTGCTCACTAGCGCCAGTGCAGCTGGCTCCAGTACAGGTGTGTCAGCCCCCCGTTTCAATGTAACTCACTGGTAATTGTAGGTCTCCCCATGTGCCACTTTAAGTTATTGTGTTATTTGGACATGATTGCAATATTTTGTGGATGAATCCGGGACGGTTAGGGACATATAAAGGCCCCCCTTTTCCCTACTGCGCCGTCTCTGGCTCCAATTTGTACAACATGGCGGCGCCCACATCCTAGACTTCCCGGGCTTCAGAAGGCTTTTCACCAAGCCCATGGAGGGTCAATGGGTGACATCACGGTGACCTTGTCCGTATTCTTTCCAAGGAAAGGCCAGTTTCGTCTCTGCACTGCAGAGGGAGGGGCTGTGAGACAGGGGGAGGGGCCAGATCTGAAGAGGGCGGTCCCGCCCACTGACATCCCTCTCTCCTGGACGATTCATCTTTTCCCCATTTAAAAAAAAAAAAAAAAAAACATACAAAAACCAAAGTATGTGACATCACAGAGGCCAGGTCTGCGGTGTTCCATTCCTCAAATGTTCAGACGTGACTGGAAAGTGTTGAGCTGCTTGCAGGACTGAAATTCTATTTATTTTTTTTGTACCAGAACCTACCATTTGGGTTTGGAAATCAAATTTTTTTATAAATCTGAAATAACAGACTAAAAAATGTTTTTGTTTTTTTTTCAAATAATTCTCTTTCTTTTTCTCTGCGGAAATGCTTGTGGTCTTCAGCTTTTTGATTGGCTGCCGGTAGCTCAAAAGCCACAGTTCCACAGCTCTCCAAATCTTCTGCATTGTTACTGTTTAATTTGGCATTTTGAGAAATACTGTGCTTTGAATTTCTCAGTTCTGTGTACCACCTGGAGCACAGGCCGAAATGAAACTGAACCGCTCAGAGAAAGGGGGCGAGTGTAGGTGTTCAGAGACCAAACAAAAGCTCTGCAGTGCAGGAGTTTGGTGCCCCTGTTGTGTGGAGCACAGTGTATTCCTATAATAATCCCTGAAGATGTGGGCGGTGGTGAGCGTAGTCTAAAGTGTAGTTTGTGAGCTGAAGTCGACCCTGGTAGGTGTCTAAAGGTGGCACTGTGAGATAGGAAGACTGTGGAAAAAAAACACTGCTGAGTCCTGTTGGAGGGTGAGCGCTGTCCTTCTGTTACCCTCTGTGCCACCTTAACATCCTGTGGTTACCAACAGAGAGAGGAGGCAAAGCAGGGTGTTGTTTAAAAGGGTTAACACATCTGCAACCCCCCTCCCCCCCCATTCCCAAAATTATGACCCAGTGTGTGCAGTTGGGATTCTTGGAGGGGCGGGCGGGGGTGGTGTGTACATTATTTAATCTTGCCAACAGCGCTAATGTGTTAAATTACGGTTTGGCTGCTATTAATCTCTATGACAGTGCGCCTCACCGGGGCTGTGCCTTTAAGGATTGAACCCAAGGCTCCGGCCAGCTTTTATTTTAATTTACTGCTTTAATGAAAATAGGACATTATCCGCAGAACTGGCTGTCGGCTGTCCGACAACCCTCAGCGTATCAGATTAGCCGACCGGTTGTGACAGCGGTCCTAATTATTTGGGTTGAAATTGAATCCTCGCGTCGGTCCGCAAGAATAACGGCCGGCTCCAGTGCATAAAAGAGATTAAATTTAATGTTGGGCGGGTGATTCATCACCGGCGGGAGAGGCGCGGAAGTGTGGCCCCCGGCCGCGCCTCGCGCCCACGGTAACGGCTCCGCTGTGCGGCGCTATGCTGGCGGGGCTACGCTCTCTGGCCTGCCGGAGTTCGCTCCGGGCGCGCTCTCTTCCCGTTCGCCTCCCCGTCACGCATTAACGTAAATGTCAGCGGCGGGATGCTGCTTTTCGAGCCGGCTGCCCCGCCAAGGCTGTCCGCGAGTCGGGGGGGTGGAAGCAATTCCCTGACAAATTCCGCACGTAATCCTCTGCAATCTCCGACCCGTGTTCCGCCGCGCGTGGCCAATGGTACTGCGCGCTGCTGTACATGTTCGCCAAAAAAAGAAAAAAGAGCCGGGCCCTGTTAAACGTGTTTTTCTGCAGCTGCAATCTGTGATCCCTGACACGGAGACCTCGAGAAACGATGTCAGAGCCTCGTAAAATTATATCACCGCTGTATGAGACTGTATTTGTATGTCAGAAAAGAACACGTTTAATACTGTAAACATATTTATTTATTTAACCACACATTTACATTGTATTTTTGCACTACATTTGCGCGGATATATTTACATTAAATTAGCATTTTACATTCAGTTCGCGCTTTTTTTTGCATTAGATTTGCATTACTTTTCCTGTTCTGCTGTCTCAGTAAGATATGCATTTAATGCGAACGTTTTTCTAATAACCCACAATTTTAACCCCTGTGGATACTCTTCATGTTTATAATGTGACCTATATTAAATAATTTGCATATGGGCCGTTTGAGTTGATGTGTAGTATTTTCATGCATTTGTTGTAACACAGTTTCAAATCCGTAGGAAACAGGATTGTAGCACATTACAAGTTTTATTTTTAAAATAATGATAATTTTTTTTATTATTATGATCCTTATTATTATTATTATTCACAATACATTTATTAATGCTGTTCTAGGTTTATTATTTTATTAGAAAGTGTTGATGTTTTAGTAGTAAAAACTAATAATAATAATAATAATAATAAAAGTACAAAATGATCACTATAAATAGAAACATAGTGGTGACCAAATGAACAGCATACTCTGAGTATTATTTAATGTTCAGTGTGTTGTGTGGCAGCCCACACAGTGACCCAGGCAGCCCAGGGCTGAGGTGGCAGCGTCTGCATCTGAGTCTCGCTGCAGAGGCTGGGAGTATGTGTGAGGAGCAATTAGACACGTTCATATTAGTGCTGGGGTGTGAGTGGCGGCAGTAATGACTCTGAGAAGCCCAACGTGCCACGCCGCACTGTGAACCTCACGCCCTGTCTGTGGGAACGGAGTCCGGAGCAGTGCTCCTTACTCCCCTGTCTGTGGGAGCGGAGTCCGGAGCAGTGCTCCTTACTCCCCTGTCTGTGGGAGCAGAGTCCGGAGCAGTGCTCCTTACTCCCCTGTCTGTGGGAGCGGAGTCCGGAGCAGTGCTCCTTACTCCCCTGTCTGTGGGAGCGGAGTCCGGAGCAGTGCTCCTTACTCCCCTGTCTGTGGGAGCGGAGTCCGGAGCAGTGCTCCTTACTCCCTGTCTGTGGGAGCGGAGTCCGGAGCAGTGCTCCTTACTCCCCTGTCTGTGGGAGCGGAGTCGGAGCAGTGCTCCTTACTCCCTGGTCTGTGGGAGCGGAGTCCGGGCAGTGCTCCTTACTCCCCTGTCTGTGGGAGCGGAGTCCGGAGCAGTGCTCCTTACTCCCCTGTCTGTGGGAGCGGAGTCGGAGCAGTGCTCCTTACTCCCCTGTCTGTGGGAGCGGAGTCCGGAGCAGTGCTGCCTTACTCCCTGTCTGTGGGAGCGGAGTCCGGAGCAGTGCTCCTTACTCCCTGTCTGTGGGAGCGGAGTCCGGAGCAGTGCTCCTTACTCCCCTGTCTGTGGGAGCGGAGTCCGGAGCAGTGCTCCTTACTCCCCTGTCTGTGGGAGCGGAGTCCGGAGCAGTGCTCCTTACTCCCCTGTCTGTGGGAGCGGAGTCCGGAGCAGTGCTCCTTACTCCCCTGTCTGTGGGAGCGGAGTCCGGAGCAGTGCTCCTTACTCCCCTGTCTGTGGGAGCGGAGTCCGGAGCAGTGCTCCTTACTCCCCTGTCTGTGGGAGCGGAGTCCGGAGTAGTGCTCCTTACTCCCCTGTCTGTGGGAGCAGGCCCAGGGGTTCTGCAGAAGCAGAGCGGAGGCCTTCTGAGCCTGGACTTCAGGTGAGCGGGGCTGGCAGGTGTGGGAGGTTGTGCAGCAGCAGCAGCAGCAGCGCACCCTATTTCCAGGTGCTAAAACATTCTCTAAAGGGTCCTCTTTTTCTTTGGGAAGAGGTTGTGATGTGCACCCCCCCCCCCCTATATCCCCCTCAGGAGTGATTGGCAGGCATGGGAATGGAACCTTTGTTCTGCTTCTTGCTCTCTTTTTTTCCTCTCCTCTTTCTGAATTTTTACCCCTCCCTCTTTCCCCCCAGCCTCTCTCCCCATTGGATGCCCCTCCTGCCGCGTCATCAGCGCGCGTTGATCAGGGGGCGGGCCGCTGGCTCCCGTCCAATCAGCATCGTTGTATCCCCCCCCCCCCTCTCCTGCTTATTGCTGATTCCTCCCTGCACCAGTCAAAAAACAGCCAGGGTGCAGGAAGAGAAAAAAAACGACATCATTTTGGAGGGAATCATTTGTAGAGCTTTCCAGCTCATCTCTGGGAAGACGGGTGACTGTGAGTCAGAGGTGCTGGACAGACGCTGGGACGGTGCGCGTTGTCACAGACACCTGAATGTGGGGGCTGTGTGCCACATTAACAGGGCCCTGCGTGTATTTTTAAATCCCTATTTATGTCGCTCGATGAGTCAGTCCTTTATAAAATTATTGTGTTTAAAAAAAAAAATAAAAAAAAGTGATCCAGATTTGCCAAAGGAACTGACAGAAAGAGGTTGGATTAGATGTGTTTATGCCTTGCTGTGTTTTAGTGCTGGTGAAAGGTCTGTGTGATTAATATAAATATAGTTATATTGATGATGTAAATATTTTATAGATTCCAGGAATATTTATATAATATTTATTGCATAAACATTCCCGTGAAATGGAGTGGACATAAGTTTATGCATTTAAATAATGTTCTGAAGAAAGTTTTTATTTTATTTTTTAAATGTAAGTTCTGGAAAATGTGGAAAGTGCAGAGGTGCAGGGTGTGAAAGGGATCTAACTGCTCTACTGTTTGTCCTAGTTTAAGTTGCTCACGGTTGTTGGAGGCCAGGGTTTGTGTTCTCGCACATAATGGTGATCTCCAGGGCCAGTGAAGAAGAGGAAAACAGCCACAGTTTGTCTGTGCGATGAATGAAATCCCCTTCCGCATTTTCAGGGAAAGTTAGCCAGCCAGGTGCTTTCATTAATATTGGGCTTCTCTCTCTCATTGGAGCCTAAATTGGTCCCAGGTGATTGAGAGGAATTTTGATTAAGAAATGTCATTAAAATGGATGAATTATGCCTTTCAAGTTTGCACATTGGTCAGACTGTGTTTTTAATAAATTGATAATTAGTAGGGTGATTTATGACTGGAAATGGTCTTGTACATTTATAAATGTGTACATTTACAATTCTGTACAATAATGCAATAATGTGTACACTTATAATGTACACATTTAAGATTCGGCCTCCCCACAGTATGGTATCTCTGTCTGTTTTAAACAAGGTTTAGGTTTTGTTCCTCTGTCGGGATTTTTTAAAAGCAGAAAAAAATATTTGTTTTGAATCTGATGTTTGGGAAGGGGGGATGGGATAAACAGGAAGTTGTATATGATTAGTGTGTGTGTGTGTGTGTGATTAGTGTGTGTGGTTAGCGCACTGTGTTTAGTGCTACAGTACATTGCAGTCCCATCTCTCACACGCAGACGTGCTTTAAATGACAGATGTGAATTCTAAACGTGCGCATGTTTTTGATTAGAATATCACACATTTTTTTCCCATGGTAAAGCAACCATGATAGTTAAGCTGGGTAATATGTGTAGTTTATTATTGTAGTTATTCTAAAAATAGAATTATTGCATATGCATACATCTTAGTACTTTCACAGTGTCATGTAGATCCTTTAATGTTTACATTTGTCCATTTAATTGCAATGGAATATATGGACTGAAAAATGCATTGTTTTGTGAAATGTTATATTTTATTATTTAAAATGTAGATGTTTTTTATGTACTACAGGATGTAGAATGTTCTTTTATATACTATAGAATGCAGATTGTTCTTTTATTTGCTATGGAATGTACAATGTCCTTTTACATTGCCATGGAAAAGGATTTGCCCCCTCCCTGATTTCCTCTATTACTGCTTATTTATCACATTGAATGGTTTCAGATCTTTAGACCAAGTGTAATATCAGACAAAAGGAGTCACAAAACACATTTTTAAAAGTTATTGTTTTGTTTATTTAATGAAAAAGTTGTCAAACGCTCGGCGCACTCATGGAGAAAGTCACTGCCCCCTTAAACCCAATAACTGATTGCCCCACCTTTAGCAGCAATAACTGCAAGGGTCCAATTCAAACCGCCCTCTGCTACTGTCCTGCAGACTCCGCCCCTGTCCTGCAGACTCCGCCCCTGCCCTGCAGACTCCGCCCCTGTCCTGCAGACTCCGCCGCTGTCCTGCAGACTCCGCCCCTGTCCTGCAGACTCTGCCCCTGTCCTGCAGACTCCGCCCCTGTCCTGCAGACTCCGCCCCTGTCCTGCAGACTCCGCCCCTGTCCTGCAGACTCCGCCCCTGTCCTGCAGACTCCGCCCCTGTCCTGCAGACTCTGCCCCTGTCCTGCAGACTCCGCCCCTGTCCTGCAGACTCCGCCCCTGTCCTGCAGACTCTGCTACTGTCCTGCAGACTCTGCCCCTATCCTGCAGACTCCGCCCCTGTCCTGCAGACTCCGCCCCTGTCCTGCAGACTCCGCCCCTGTCCTGCAGACTCTGCCCCTGTCCTGCAGACTCTGCCCCTGTCCTGCAGACTCCGCCCCTGTCCTGCCCAGTCACATCCAGCACAGCATGAATGTCATCATTTTGTGTGGATGCCAGCTCTAGTCTAATGCACCATTTTATTATTTTTCCCGTGTGCGTTTGATGTGAAATGGCAGGCCTGCATTGAAATGGACTCTCATATTTCAGGGCTAACTCCAGCCTGACCTCCAGTGTTCCTCTTGTCAAGGACAGAGGCGCTCTTTGTTTTCTCCATCCCAGGGCGGGCGGTAATTTCGCGGTTTGCCACAGTGCTGGGATCGGAGTGGGCAGTTTATTACTGGCGTTTATTGAAAGGTAGGACGGCCATTACGAGAAATGTGTTTGACAGAATTCATTTCGGGGACTGCATTAGCTTATGAATGACTCGCTGCCACCTCCGCGCTCCTCCATTTCGAATTTGAAACCCCCCCGCCCCCTGCCCCCCGCCCCCCGCCCCCCGGCCAGTCCCTGAGCCGTTTCTTCCCCGTCTGCTGAGCCTGAGTCCTGAGAGCCTCCTGTGTTCAGTAGAATGTAGGGTTGGGTCATTAGAAGCCGGAGTAACTGCGTTCTGTGGCCCGAATCGATATTAGGCATCATTTTCCTGATTCTGCGATTTTTGCATCCTTTTTTTGCGTGAGCAGGAAATGGCCGGTCGTACGAGAAAAGGACCTGCCCTCGCACACCTGTCACATGCCCACAGGCCTGCCGGGGACTTTTTTTTTTCTGCGGTTAGATTGCTTGGCTCCCTGTGAAGGAGTTTGGCGGCACGTACTGAATAGTCCCTAATTACAGCGCTCCCACAGAAATCTCCACGCGAGGATGCCTCATTCACAGTCCCAAAATATCATCCAAATGTTTTTTAGAGAGAAAAATGTTCTTTTTCTTTCTTTCTTTTCTTGAGCTGGCAAATGCAGTCCCCACAGTGATATTCTTGGGCGATTGCTTTTTTTTTTGTTTTTCATGTGCTAATTGTAATGTGCTGGAACCCGGTGCGTTTTCGCCAGGGTGCCTCGGCGTGGGAGTTAAAGGACCCCGGACCCGCTCGCTCGCTCGGCCGCAGTCCGGCGCCGGCGACCCGTACGCGCACGTCTGACTCGCCGATCGCAGGAATTCTCCAGGAGCCATTAGAAATAATTGTATTTACAAAAGGAGTGTTCCAGTAATGGATCCCCCTCTCTCTCTCTCTCTCTCTCTCTCTCTCTCTCTCTGTAGTGCTTAAGCTACATGCAGGGTGTGAGGCAATAAGACATCTTAATAGCAGTTAGTGCAGGCTTATAGGCCACACAGGGCCTACACATTAGCCCGTTTCTTATGCCTGAACTGTAGCACGGTAGCACGAAACTGAGAGGTTGCAGGTTCGATTCTCAGGTGGGGGACTGCTGTTGTACCCATCGGCGAGGCGCTTTGCTTGGATTTCTTCATAAGTTGATTTTTGCGCCTGGGAGCATTTGGAGGCGATCGGGAGTCTTTCCCATTGTGTCTGTGAAAATGTTTGGAAGCGTTTGGGAGTGTTGAGGGGCCCACACCGTAGACACTGTATGCCAAGCAGAAAATAGGAAAGAATCTCTTTCTCTCTTTCTCGCTCTCTCTCTCTTTTGAAAATAGGTTGTTGTGACTCAGAATGGAATTGTTAAAGAGTAAAGATTCAAACCCAAACCCAGTCCTGACACTGCCCCCTGGTGGTTTCCTGCTCAAACAGCAAGCGAGGCCAGCAGAAGGTGTGAAAGCTGAGACAAACCCTTCCCCTCCCCCCCCTGCTCGTTCCCATCTAGACCCCCCACCATGTGCGGGAGGACATGTGAATGCAGCACAGCAGAGATGAAGATGTTTGGAGCAGGAGGGCCGGGGTGGGGGGGGGGGTGGGAGGGGTGTTGACGCGACCCCCCAGGGTGATGTCACAGCGGGTGCCTCCCCATGACGTCCCGGCAGTAGTATTGAGTGTAATAACTGTGAAGAAGCCTGTCTGTTCCCGCTACCGCTTCTGCTACAGAGTACCGCCATCCCTATCAAAGCCCTCTCCACTGTTATTACCATTAGTATTAATATTTATCACGCGCGTCTGTTTGGGATTACAGTACACAGCAAGGCTGTCTGTCACTGTACAGTCAGGCCCGGTATACAACCGGAGATCTTTGAGGTCAGGGGGCTTGTTCAGGGTATGATGGGAGATTGAGTTCTTCATGAACTCCAGAATATGTGGAGCTGTCACCAGCCGTGGCTGAGTCCCTGATGTGAGTTGGATGGATTGTTATGCTCGTGGCTCTGGAGCGGAGGGTTTTGGTGGTGTCGCACAGTTGGGGGGTATCTGTCAATGCGCAGGATGGATCGCTGTGCTCGTGGGTACGCTGATCCGGACGCAGTGTGTCAGGTGCACCGCTCTGATCCGCAGTACGATGCTCCTGAAGGTTTTCATGTCATTTTCTTTGCTTGACAGAACCTGAGGGTAAAAAAAAAAAAAAGTCGTGTTCAGAACAGAACTGCCTCTGAAAATGGAAAATTCCGGAATCTTAACAATGAGCCATTCCGCAGTGTTCTGAGACAGGCTGACTGCTGATTGCTCAATGAGCCATTATGACATCACTGGTGTGAATGGAACGGCCTGAATCTGCTCCGCAGCCATAATAGCACATAAAACGCTCTCTCTCTCTCTCTGACACCAGGAAGAAGGCCCGTTGCTATAACAACCGAGCAGACTGTTTACTTCTACCTTTTTAGGTTTGAAATTGGTATGGAATATTTAGATTTAGGCATTTAGCAAATGTTCTTACGCAGGGACTTTCATGTAAGTTCTTCATAACAAGTCGAAAACAGTGATACACAAAGAATATCGATGTGAGTCAATTATAGAGACAAATCCAGGATGCAAGGTGCAAGTAGTTTTTTTTTTTGGAGAGGTCCTGCACTCTTACGTCCCCCTGCTTAGTGTGTTCTGAGAGTGTAGGTTCATGCTTGCCGTGGGTTTGTGTGTAACGTGCAGAAGCCAGGCTGTGGGGCTGCCTGTTCCCCTGATGCACCGTGGGGAGCTCGCTGAGCGCTGGTGTGGAGCGCGTCCAGCCTCCCCGGGGCCCGGACAACACGCCGTCTGTTTCTGCGCCGCGCGGACGCCGCGCGGGGAGCGGAGCCACGACGTCGTCCGGGAGAAACGGACGCCGTGCGCGGCTCTTAGAGGAGAGGCGCCATCGAGCCTCCGCTGCGTTAGCCGTGTAGCGTTAGCGCTCCCGTTCACGCGCTCGCCGCGGCTGTTTGGCCCCGTAGTGAAGGGCTCGTAAAACTCTGAGCCATTAGAGGAGGCGAAGCTGTGCGTTCGTATTGAGCTGCTAATGGAAATGGCTCAGAACTGCGGTATAACAGCAGGACTTTTACACAGTGGTATGGTACACGCTTGCTTTAGGGCTTATACACAGTGGTATGGTACACGCTTGCTTTAGGGCTTATACACAGTGGTATGGAACACGCTTGCTTTAAGACTTTAACACAGTGGTATGGAACACGCTTGCTTTAGGGCTTATACACAGTGGTATGGAACACGCTTGCTTTAGGGCTTATACACAGTGGTATGGTACACGCTTGCTTTAGGACTTTTACACAGTGGTATGGTACACGCTTGCTTTAGGACTTTTACACAGTGGTATGGTACACGCTTGCTTTTGCTTTATGAATGGCAGTTTTGTCTGTTCCCCCAGTTTTTTGACTCTTCAGTTAGTCAGTCAGTCAACTAATCAGTTTTTGGACAACACCATTTATAGCATCTCACAATGGAGATCTTACAGAGGGTAATTTTCAATGGGAAAAAAAAACAGAATAACCCCAAACCAAATTAGGAAAAAAATTGAAAATGATTCCCTGGCCCCATTGAAGACAGCCTTGCAATATACACTGCAAACATTTCCAAAACGCAGATGAAAAAAACAAAACACAGTGTGAATACAGGGTTTACAACTGCAATGTGTGCTGGACTTCAAAGCAGCAGAGTTCTTTCTCTCTATTGAATCATTATCATGTATTATCTTCTGCAAAATTAGCTTTTTAATTTCCACTGTAAATATCTTGCATTCAAATTACTGGTAATCAGTAAATGTGAGTAAATGGATCTGCAATTACAGTGATCTCAGCCTCCCATGCTGTAACGCAGGGGGACGGCAGCCGATTGGTCCGTCAGTCCGAAGGCCCAGGCTGCTGCTCGCGTGATTGGTCCGTCAGTCCGAAGGTCCAGGCTGCTGCTCGCGTGATTGGTCCGTCAGTCCGAAGGCCCAGGCTGCTGCTCGCGTGATTGGTCCGTCAGTCCGAAGGTCCAGGCTGCTGCTCGCGTGATTGGTCCGTCAGTCCGAAGGCCCAGGCTGCTGCTCGTGTGATTGGTCCGTCAGTCCGAAGGCCCAGGCTGCTGCTCGCGTGATAGGTCTGAGCAAACAAAGTGATTCTTCTGTTTATTTATTTATTTATTTTCTGAAATGTTGCATGAATCGCGCTCCCTCGGGTATTATTTCACAGATGCGATGTTTTGTTTCGGATCTTATCGCTGAACAGCCGTGCTGTTTCTCTCGCTAACGTCGCGCGTGAAATCGAGCCATTCCAGCGATCTCACTTCCTCTCTGTTTCTCTCTCCTCTCTCTCTCTCTCTCCTCTCTCCCCTCTCTCCCCTCCTTCTCCTTGTCCGTCTCTCTGTTTGTTCCTCTGTTCATCTTTAATTATAATATAGGATTACCGTATATCAGTTTCCACATCCTGCTGAATAAGGATCCACATGAGTGGCGATACGCGCCGGTGGCAGCAGTAACCCTGGCGATGATCTCTGATGGCTGAGCTGCAGTGTGTGAGAGGCCCGGTCCTCAGATACTGCTTCCCTGGTGGAGCTGCTCGGGAAGACCTATCATAGGTCCTATCATAGTAATGATACTGTAATAATAATAATAATAACAATAATGATAGTGCTGCCATAATAATAATAATCCATTCATCCATCCGTCCATCCATTATCTATACCCCCTTATTCCTGGTCAGGGTCATGGGAGGTGCTGAGCCTATCCCAGCATGCTTTGGGTGGGGCTCTATTGCAGGGAAATAATAATAATAATAATAATAGGCAGTATTTCAGAATTTCTGAAGACAAGTTCCTTCCTAGTAATACAGCCACTGATTCCCTAAATTGAAATGTTTCAGATTTTTGACATGAGTGGGTTTATTCATTTATTAATTGTTGAATAACCAAGTGTGAAATGGGAGAAAGGATCATTAGTTTTTCTTTCTTCTTCTTCCTTTTCGTCTCTTTCTTTTTGATATTATTCTGCCACTAATTGCATTGTGTGGTTTGTGATTCACGGAGGCGGGTTGCGTTTCAGGACGTGTGTGTGTGTGTGTGAGTGTGTGTGTGTGTTGTGAAAGCGTTTCAGGACGTGTGTGTGTGTGTGTGTGTGTTGTGAAAGCGTTTCAGGACGTGTGTGTGTGTGTGTGTCTGTGTCTGTGTGTGTGTGTGTGTGTGCGTGTGTGTGTGTTGTGAAAGTGTTTCAGGACGTGTGTGTGTGTGTCTGTGTGCGTGTGTGTGTGTGTGTGTGTGTGTGAGTGTGTGTGTGTGTGTGTGAGTGAGTGTGTGCGTGCGCGTGCGCGTGTGTGTGTGTGAGTGAGTGTGTGTGTGTGAGTGTGTGTGTGTGTGTGTGTGTGTGTGTGAGTGTGTGTGTGTGTGTGTGTGTGTGTGTGTGTGTGTGAGTGAGTGTGTGTGTGTGTGTTGTGGAAGTGAGCAGTGTGTTCTCACGGCTGCGCAGTGACGGAGGCTCTCAGGCGGAGGGAAGCAGACGGCGTTTTGCTCGCGCTCTTTGATGCCTGTCCTCGGGAAATTCCTGTCAAAGCCCGCGCCGGGGAGACAGCGCGATCGCGACCAAACCGCGTCTACCCCCCCCCAAAAACCGCGTCTACCTCCCCCCCCCCCCGGGAGGAGCCGCGCAGCGGGGGAGGGGCGGGACGCGCCGTTACCCACATCCTAATTACCAATCGCACTCGCGCCCCGCCCCGCACTCTAATCACATTCTAACCACATTCTAATGACCCTCTTAATCACCCCGAAGCCCCTTTTTAAGCACTTTCCCCAAAATGCGCCCCGGCTGTGTGTGCGCCCATAACAGGGCCTGGAACGCTGTGTGAAAGGGACAGGTGTGTATTTGGGACAGGTGTTGGCCTCTGGCGATGAAAAACATAATGCACTGCATCTGTTCTGCGTGGCGTTTTAACAAGGCCTTCTTCTGTGTCTACAGCAAATTAAATGAACAAATACGTACATAACAGGGTTTTATTAGGAGTCTCCCATGCTATCTGGTGTCTGTTGGCTGAACACACGGGAAATAGGATTAACAGGTATGGGAAGTGGGGTTAACATCCACAGTGGGAGGGTGTGTGTGCACGCGTGTGTGTGTGTGTGTGTGTACCTGTGTGTGTGTGTGTGTGTGTGTATGTATGTGTGTGTGTACCTGTGTGTGTGTGTATGTGTGTGTGCACCTGTGTGTGTGTGTGTGTGTGTGTGCACCTGTGTTTGGGCCTGTGTGAAAAATAATGCTGTTGATGTTCTCACACTCACACTGTCTTATCAGAAAAGAGTGTGTGTCTCTTTGTCCTATCAGGAGAGAGCGTGTGTCTCTTTGTCCTATCAGGAGGGAGTGTGTGTCTCTTTGTCCTATCAGGAGGGAGTGTGTGTCTCTTTGTCCTATCAGGAGGGAGTGTGTGTCTCTTTGTCCTGTCTGGAAAGAGTATGCGCCTTACACAAATATATTAAATATGTAATTTTCCCTTTAAAATATCATGAAAAACAGCACATGTTGGAGATTATAGCATGACTGCTTCATATGACAGCCATGAAAAGCCAAAACCACAGGCTCATTGCAGTGCATATTGGACCAAATATTTTATTTTATTTTGACAAAATGTATTTCTCTCATCCAGTCCCTGACAGAGAATATTTCCAACCACCACTTACAAAATTTTACTGCTAGTCAGCGGGGGTTTGACTGGGTCTCAAGCCGCAGTTTCCCAGTCAATCGAGACATCGTCAGCAGAACCCGCCTGGGTCTCATACTGCCACAGTGCTAAAGAAAGAAAAGGCAGCGCTAGCGTGCGTGTTTCAGTCCGTACTCCATCCAAATGAAACGATCGTCCTCTAAGTACTCTTTACAGAAGACACTGCTACACTCTCCTAATGCCAGGCTTTATTAAACCAACCAGCCAACAAACCACAAATAAAACAAAACATTTCAGCAGCCTCTCTCTGAAGTGTAGTTTTTTTCCTTTTGAAAAGTGTTCTAGAGTACCCTCTGATGCATTTGCTGTACTTTCGTGTAAACAACTGCAATGCGTATTTAAATTTCTCTTTTTTTTCAGCTTTGCTGAAATTGTTCTGAGCCTGGAAATCAGCGCTGTTGTTTTTCTCAGAACAGTCCTCGCTGTTGGGCTGTGCTCCTCAGGTCTCCTGTTCCACTCGCTCCGCGTCTTCATGTAGTTTAGAGAATCGATCGATACTTTCAAAAGTGTCGCCCTGCTTCACTGAGCTGGAATGTAGTCATGGCAGTGTGTCCCCCTGGGGGGCTCTGAGTCTCCCTGTGGGGCCCCTCGCCTGTCTGTGGGGCCCCCAAGCCTCCCTGTGCGGCTCTGAGCCTCTCTATGGGGCCCCACGCCTCTCTGTGGGGCCCCGAGCCTCTCTATGGGGCCCCCAGCCTCTCTGTGGGGCCCCACTCCACTCTGTGGGGCCCCAAGCCCCTTGTGCACTCGCTGATTGAGGCTGTTCTGCAGGACTGAATGCTGTTTGAGTCGGGCGCAAAGCCAGTATCGCCATGGCAGCCATCTGGAGAGCAGCCCAGGTAAACGTGATTTAAGGCACATGTGGACTCCTAATGAGTACACACTTCCAGCACCTACATACTCACAGTATATACACACTTCCACAGTACATACTCACAGTGCGTACACAGTCACAGTATATACACACTTCCAGACCTACATACTCACAGTATATACACACTCACAGTGCATGCACACTCACAGTACATAGATACTCACAGTGCGTGCACACTCACAGTACGTACACGCTCCAGTGCGTTCTCCCTTCAGTGTGCAGCTGAGGCGGTGTTGATGCTGCAGGTTTAATGAGTGCTCCCATGTGTGGGACAGATGTTAAAGGAGCTGCGGGTTCATATGGAGTTATGGTTATAAGTTTGTCTGTGTGAAAGCCCGGGGCTCGGGGAGCTCTGCCCTTGTGTGATTTAACTCTGCAAACCCGCCATTTTATGTGCTTTATTTCACAACCTACCGTCTGCTCCAGCCCCTCTGCGCCCTCAGGCTGATGGGCTATTCATGTGCCTGAGAAGAGACTGTGCTCTCGTGTGCTAATGTAGCGTGTGTGTGAGTGTGTGTGTGTGTGTGTGTCTGTGTGTGTGTGTGCGTGTGTGTGTCTTGTGTGTGTGTGTCTGTGTGTGCGTGTGTGCATGTGTGTGTCTGTGTGTGTGCGCTTGCGTGTGCGTGTATGTGTGTCTGTGTGTGTGTGCGTGTGCGTGCGTGTGTGTGTGTGTCTGTGTGTGTGTGTGCATGTGCGTGTGTGTCTGTGTGTGTGCGTGCGCATATTTGCGTGCGTGGGTCTATGCATGTGTGAGTGAGTGAGTAAGAGAGAGAGAGAGACAGAGAGAGAGAGAGAGAGAGAGAGACAGAGAGAGACAAAGAGACTGAGGAAGCGTTTTCTCAGTGTGTTGCTCTGTCCAGCTTGTTGCTTTATAACATGCATTGTTCTCCAGAACAGCTTACATACCTAACCAGTAATTAATTAATTAATGTATTTTTACCTGCAGCCCATTTATGCAGCTGCATGTTTTCCTGAGGCAATTCCAGTTAAGTGTCCCACTTAAGGGTACAGTGGCAGTGCCCCCTCTGGGATTGAAACCTGCAGCCTCAGAGTTGCAGTATGTATATATATATACACCCTCCTGTGTGCTGACAGGGAGGCTGAGGGGTGCGCGTGAGGGAGCGAGCGGGGTTTCAGGCTCGTGCCGGTGAGGGTAAATAAGGCGTATTGATCTGTTTCTCAGGTGAAGGCGATTGCTTTGTCTGGAGGTGAATATTCTCCGTCAGCTTTGGTTAAAATAAACGTGCGCTTCTCGTTCTCGTAAGATCTCATCGGGTCCGTGTGAGTGAAATTCTCCTTCTTCTCCTGCGTCTGACGGTTTTTTTTCTCCTTTTTTTCCCCCCGTCGTTCCGTAGTGGGAGATTCAGCGGCGGGGGAATCAGGCTCTGCTCGGCCCGGCAGAACTGGCGCGAAGCCGCGCTACGCCATCACCGCTATCATCCCCCCGCTCCACCCCCCCCGTCCCGCTCCCACCCCCCCCCGGTCCCGCCCCCCCGGTCCCGCTCCACGCCCCCCCCCCAGCCGTACGGCACGCCACCGCCACGGCGAGCGCAGACTTTACCGCGCGCGGGAATTTAGCCCGAAGGCGGAAAATAATTATTGTGCTCAGAAATACGATGTGACCGTGGCGCCGAGCGCGTGGCTCTGAGGAGGGGGGGGGGATTCTGCTGTTCGGTGCCCCCCCCCCAGCGTAGGAGCTCAGGTCTGCAGGCAAGCAGCCGGCTCACAGGTATCAGGTGGGCGAACCAGAACAAGCGGAAGATTTCAGAAAGCACTTGGCATCTGATTTTGCGTTATTAGCTGTTTGTGTTGGTTTGCTGTTGCCCGGGGCGATTAGTTTGCTTTGTATTTGTGACTGTATTGCACCTGCTCAGGCAGGTGTTGCTCAGGTGTTACTGCATGTGGCTGAAAGGTTTCCTGATCCTACTGCCTCTCACTGGACCTCCAGCACCTGAACTCCACCTGCTCTGAGCAGGGCTGTAAGCTCCACCTGACTGTGTCCTCCACCCATCTCTCTCCCTCTCTCTCTATCTCTCCATCTCCATCTCTCTCACTCCGTCTCCCTCTCTCTCCATCTCCCTCTCTCTCACTCCATCTCTCACTCTATCTCTTACTCTGTCTCTCACTCTGTTTCTCTCTTTCTCCCTCTCTTCACCTCCCTCCCTCTCTCTCTCTCACTCACTCTCCCTCTCTCTCTCTCCATCTCTCTAACTCTCTCTCTCCCTCTCTCTCCCTCCCTCTCTCTCTCTCTCTCTCCCTCCCTCTGCCTGTGGAACAGGAAAGAGCTGTTTTGGAGTCTTCTCTTTTATCCGGAGGAGAGGCAGCCTTCAGACGGGTCTCAGCAGACAGAGCCCGTACGCTGTGAGTCTGAGGGGACGTCCCGGGGAGCTGCAGCTCGCTCAGGGTGTGCTGCTGCCTAAACTCTGGGGAGGAGGAGCATTATGGGAGTTTAAATGAGGAGAAACTCCTGAAAGTGGTGCAAGAGTGTGTGTGTGCGTTCAGGGCGGTGTGTTTGGGGGAAGGACTCGAGCCAATCAGGAGTTGAAACCCTGCTCAAAAGTCTTAGCTACCGGGAGGAGTTTATCGGTCTGAAAATATCGCTGTTAAATTAAATAGCAAATTGCTTTAACTACAAACATGGCACTCCTCGGCATTGATTTAGACAAAACTACAATTATTCGCAGACTGATTACTCAAGGGAAAATAAGTAGCCTTAAAAGATCTATTTTTAAATCCGGTCCTTGGCTGCGGTGGGATGAGCTGCTCCGTCCCGGCAGCTGTGTGGTAAATTAAAAGCGGGAGGGTAATCAAGTCTCAAACCACTTTTGGGCCCAAAACAAATTTCCTACTCCAGACGGGGATCTGAATGAGTGGTGTGTTCTGCGTTTACACCGAGGCGTGGGGGACGTGCCGGTAACCCCCCTCAGAAGGGGGGGGGGGCGTCCCGGGGAATCCGCTGCTGTGTGGCGTCCGGTTCGCCGCCCCCAGCCCAGGGACTAATGGAACGGGACAGGGCCGGTTTATTTTAATTCCCAGCTAACGCGGGTGATTACCCGCTCCGCTCCACGGAGGGTTAGCGGCGGCCCGGGGACTGACGGGCTGGGGGGGGGTGTGCCGCGAGGTGTGCCGCGGCGCTCTACGGCAGCGCCTGCACGGGCTGTGTGCTCACCGCCGCCATGACAGTGCAGACGATGCCGCGCGACGCTGGAAACGAATCTGCCGTTTATTTGGGTTTACCAAAAAAAAGAAAAGAACTTGGTTTTACGTGAGAAGTGCTCCTGTTTCGGTTCAGTCCTGGCGTGAGAAGGTAAAGGTGTTCAGAGGGAACTCGGCCCATTTAGGCTCTGTGTGGTAAAGGCTGTGCTCCCACAGACGTGAGTGTTTAGCATGGGTGGCCGTGAAATGAACACTGAAAGCAGGGAAATAAAGCCTTATAATGCTTATGGTAAACACGCAGGTATCTGATGGCTGCCGTGTCAGATGAATTCTCTCTGCTGACGCCGTCGCCGCCGCAGCCGCTCTGAAAGTGGGTCACGCGTGCGGTTTGAGCAGGCTGCGTGTTCGCGGCCGACCGCTCCTCACCTGTGGCGAGTGGGAGGCGCTCGCTCGCCCCCCCGCCCCCCCGCCCCGGCGCGATTAAAGCCGCCAGCTCCGCTCTTACCCCCGCCCGCTCGAACCCGTCTTCACCGGACGGTTTGTCAGTGGTTTTTTGTTTTTTAGGTTGTTGTTTTCTGAGGGAGGAGGATGAGAGTATTTTTACAGCCGGCTGAGCAGCTCTTGGTTCTGTTTGAGGAAGACGGAGGCCCCCGGTCTGTTTTGGACTCTTCCGTAGTTGGCGTTTAGCGGTGCCTGAGCGGTCTGGAGTGTAAAGCGGTGCGTGTTCACCCCTGACCCCGGCGGCACGGCGGCTGGAGAAGCCGTTAGCTGAAGCAGTTTCTCAGCTCTGCGGCCCGGCCGAAGACATTCAAGACTTTACTTTTCCTGCTGTGCTGGAAACGTCTCGCAGGGGAGGTGTAGCTCATAACCTGACAGTATCAAAAAAAAAGTTTTTACAAAACCCCCAGCCGCCGATCAGAAATGAAACCACGGATCTGTCCGGGTCTGTGGACCGTTCCAGGAGAGAGAGGCCGGGGGGTTTTCTCCAAACTCTTTTTTTTTTAACACCGCAGGGCTGTACGTTTCAGACGAACTCCAAAACCTATCCAACCAAAATTCACACGGCTTACCGAGGGCACACATTCCACGCTTTAGAGGCCACCTGCAGCTCTGCGCTGTTGGGACGTCCCGGGGTCGTCTGGGGAGGAGGGGCGCGGAAGGCCCGGCTGTTAAA
Organism: Anguilla rostrata; assembly: GCF_018555375.3. NCBI lineage: Eukaryota > Metazoa > Chordata > Actinopteri > Anguilliformes > Anguillidae > Anguilla > Anguilla rostrata. The sequence continues at coordinate 55,947,006 of NC_057938.1, read as the reverse complement.
ACTCTGACCTGAACACTGAGAGGTGCGCACGGGAGAGTCATCTCAGCCGTGTTCACTGCAGGCGTCTCAGCACTTAGAGCTTCACGCTCGTATTAACGCCCTCGAACCCGGACGCTTTCGGGCGCGCTGCGTTAATGCGTACGCACCGTGCCGCGGAGCAGCCGGGCCGAAGATGTCCCATAATGCACAGCGGCTTTTAGCGCATTGTCCTCTCGGTTTCACCTTTTCGCCCCCGTGTGACATCATCAGCACACAGCAAGCTGCTCGCCTGTACCAGACCACCAGGATTAAACTCACTGGCTTTTCACACCTTTACTGGCTGTTAGCATGCCAGGGAAGATCACCTTCCAGCCGTCTCCTGGTTTGGGTTAAACCGCTGAAAGTGTAGAGCATACACACACACACTGACCTGTTGGCTTTATTTCTGCTAACACTTCGTTTGACTAATGGTCATACGGTCTGTAAATTCCTTGTGATGTTTTCTGACACGATATGCAGCTGTTACGAGAAGCTATTTTTCACTCAGCACTATAATCCTGTGTATTATATCCCTGTACGCTGTGTGCCTGTTTGTTATACACAACACAGCATCTCTTGCGGTGCTCCGTCTACCCGTCTTGTTCGCTCCAGGGGTAGCTAATCGCTCAGGTAATCAATTGTTAATGCGCTTGTGATTGTTATTTATGTGCTACAGCCTCACTCTGTTCTGTTGACGGTATTAAAAAATATGAGATAAGCTTAAGAAATTTAATTTGCGATTAAAAGTGAAACATTGCGATCTCTGCCTTCTCGGCTCGGCTCAGTGTAAAGTCGGCGTGGTTTATTGGTTTGTAATCCACTTTCATAAACGTTACGGCAGCGTCGTCGGCAGCATACAGTAGAAAATCAAAATAACAGCGGTGCACGTTGAAAACCAGTGTTGTGCAAGTTAAATAAAGTAATTGATCTCTCTCTGGCTCCACGCCTGTCTCTCTCCATCTCCCCCTGGCTCTGGGGTGAACTGTTCTCCCCTGCATGTTGCAGTGCATTGTGGGTAAGGGGGGGGGTGGTAAAGCAGCCAGTGAGAGCTGCTGGTCCCCGGAGGCACCCCGTTTCACCACACAGATCCAAAAACTGTGTGAAAATGTCTCTCGCACACAGTGCCCTGCGACCCGCATCGATTGCTTTGTGGAGTACAGCTCGGCCATTTCGGTGCTGCGGGGGTGGAGTTGGGGGGGGGGGGGGATAGGCTTATTGGGGTGTGGAAGCTGCAGCATTCGTTCAGTACATGTCCAGGATATAAAAGAACAACAGAATCCGTCTTTCAGGGGGAGGTGTAGAAAGGGGGGATTTGTAAGTATGTGGAGCGGTGTTTTGGGGGGGGAGGTTGCGGGGGTGATGGGGGTTCAGAGCACCTGGGGCAGAATATTGACCAGCCTGTTTTTAACCCTTTGAAGAACAGGTGTTTTTCGGAATGTTGTTTCAAAATTCCAAGTCAGTGTTCTAGAACTCCGCTGCTTTCAGTTGCCAGTAGCGATTGTTACATCGCTGGATGTTCAGTCAAGCATTCTAATCTTGTATGTGTCTTAGGTGTTAATGTAGCCCACAACGCACTCAGATGCTCTCTGTGCATGGATGAGCTCTCTGTACCTTTAAACATACAGGGGAAAAAACAAAAACGAAACATTAACGCTGTATTTTTCTGATCTGCCTTATTTGTCGGCGCTTTGTCGCATCGTTGGGATGGGGAGCGCGCTTCCTGCCGTATGATGATGCGTACGCGGAGCGCGAGCGGTGTGGCGTGCGCTGACGCCGGAGCTCAGGGCCGGGTGAGGAGACGCGCTGCAGAGCCGGGGGTGTGTGTGGGTGAATACTGTGGCCTGACAGTTTTATGTGGGTCTGAGGGTCTGAGGAGAGTGGTGGGTGAGTTTAAGTGGGGCGTGTGGTAGTAAGTGTGTGTGTGTGAGTGTGTGTGTGTGTGCGTGTGTCTGTGTGTGTGTGTGTGTGCGTGTGTGTGTGAGTGTGTGTGTGTGTGTGTGTGTGTTTTTCAGGGCAGTGGGTCTGATGGGCAGAACGGGGCCCCTGTAAGCTCCAGCGTAAGGATTGTTCCTGTGGTGAGGCTATGAGTCCAGCTCTTTCTCTTTGATTGGATTTTGATTCGATTTCAGGAAATAACACCAGTGTTGATAATAACTGCACAAAAAACCCAATAAGAGGTAAATGATTTTGTTTGTGGGGCTGCTGAGTGACTCATCCTGTTAAGGCACTGCTCTAATGCCTGGACGGGTCAGCTATGGAGTCTGGGGGGGGGGTTCTGGCCTGCGATATGATATGGGGGGGGGTCTGGTTCTGAGTAATGCTGGTTAAAGTCAGTCTCAGCCCTCATTCCTTGTGCTGTCCAACCTAATTTCCTCACAATTTCCTCACAACTGAGCCCCAAGGCTTTCAGGTTGCGCTGCGTGTCAATAATGGATCCCTAACGCCCCCCTCCCCCCCCCACCCTGTGAGCGTCGCGTGTGTGTGAATCCTCAGCGTTTCGCTCAGAATCCAGACCTGCAGTTTGCTCTTTAAAAACATGAACAGGGGGGCTCGGTGGGCTCGGCGCTTCTGTGGGCTCTGCGCTCGTTCCCCGCGCGGCGATGCAACGCGTCTGGGGCTCTGGCACGTTCCGCGCGGCGATGCTAACGGAGTCTGTGGGCTCTGCGCACGTTCCCCGCGCGGCGATGCTAACGGCGTCTGTGGGCTCTGCGCACGTTCCCCGCGCGGCGATGCTAACGGCGTCTGTGGGCTCTGCGCACGTTCCCCGCGCGGCGATGCTAACGGAGTCTGTGGGCTCTGCGCACGTTTCCCGCGCGGCGAGCAACGGCGTCTGTGGGCTGCACACGTTTCCGGGGCGATGCTGTCGTCTGGTGGGCTCTGCGCCACTTGGCCGATGTAAACGCGCGTGGAGCTCTGCTCACGTTAAATATGCAGATGGCATGATGACTGGCGGGCTGGTTCGCGGTGAGCGTGGGCGGTCGTCTGGCTTGCCTGTTCCGCGCGCGTGACGCTCTGTGGCTCTGTATGTCCCGCGCGACGGTCTGTGGCTCATCGCGCGCACGGTCTGTGTTGGACCGGCGATACCGTGGCGGCAGTTCCGGCGTCACGAGTCGGTATCGACTAATAAATATTTTACGTAGTATTTTATTTTATAATATTTCGGGGAAAAAAAAGGTCCAGATCAAGCAGGATCAGGGTAATCGCTAAAGAAAATAAACGCACAGGTGCTGAGCTGGCTGGCGTAAAAGCTGCTGCTGCTGCTTTCGCTCCGAGAGAGAGAAAATGACTCTGTTGATGTGCACAAGCTGCAGTGTCTGATCTTTGGTCTTGTAAAAAAAGTCAGTCACCCAGTTCAGACCCGAGGAACCATGAGAGGTGAGTTATCTGTGTAATCAGCTGCTCTAATTGGTTAATTAGGTGCAGCCCAAGGCACCTTTGCTGAAACGTAAATATATTCGATGCATCGACGCTGAGGCAGGCTCCCTTTTCCCCATGGTCTTGTGTCTTGAGATTTTAGGAAAAAAAACCTTTGAGAGCAACAGAGTGTGTTTCTGATTACACTGGATGACTGTTTGGTCTTGAATATTTTACCAAAATGGAAGGGTGGGTGGGTGGGGCGTGGCTGTAATCGTGATCATCGCTGTGATTGGCTGTGACGGCACTGCAGACGATGCCTCCAGCCAATGGCTGAAGCGCAGCGCCACAAGCTTGCCCCGCCCCCGCGTTACAGCGCTCATCGGGCCCTCGTAATCTCCGGGAAAACGGGAGAAATGGGAGCGGTGGCGTGACTGCGTTACCCAGGATTCTCTCCAGGAGATAAACAGTCGTGTCAGACGGCTCCCAAACAGCTGCTGAATGAGTTACAGCCGCGGGAGCGCCAGTTACAGACAAAGAGGGGAGCGCAGGAATTCTGCTGGCTCCTTCCCAGCTCAGCTCATTTGCTTTGGGGCTGGAGTGATGCTGCATCCGTATTGACCGATCTGGGAATGTCGCTCTCCAGGTCTGGGAATGTCACTCTCCAGATCCGGGAATGTCGCTCTCCAGATCTGGGAATATTGCTCTGCAGGTCTGGGAATGTTGCTGTCCAGGTCTGGGAGTGTCGGTCAGATAAATCAGCTGAAGTCTCCTCTGTTTCCAATCTCCCCTCTGCCGCGTCAGAAAGTCACTTTCTCGTTTATCTATGGCGACGGAAACGGCGGTTCGTTTCCCCGCGCGGCTGTGCTCATTTGCATGTCAGGTGCCTGTATCCAGGGTAACTGAGCACACGCCCACATGTTACAGCTCGCACACCGTCCTGCAGGATCGCACACTGTGCGGTCCATCCACGCACTCTAACAGCCCCGGGGTTTGTATAACTGACTGACTGACAGATGGATAGATAAGCCTTTAATATCTCTAAGAGAAATGTGTCTTGGACATTCCACAGCTGCTGTTGGTCTCATAGCAGATTTTTTTTAAATGTCAAAAACACAGATCACTCCAAAGTATTGCACATTCCCTGCAATATGGTTGGGGAGCTTGCTTTGTATCAAGAGGTTGCAGGTTTGGTGCCCAGCTGGGACACTGCTATTGTAGCCTTGAGCGAGCTGCTGAACCAGAACTGCTTCAGTGTGTTTCCAGCTGTGTAAATAGATGCTGTATGTAAAAGTCGAGCTGTGCGAGTCGCTCTGGATAAGAGCGCGTGCTAGCTGTGGTAATGCACACAGCAGCCCCGTCGGCCTGCCTGGTTCTCTGCATAAACAGTGCAGTCAGCCAGTATCAACACTCTGGGTGAAAACAAGATGACATCACCCGTGGCATATGAGGAGCGTGTTTAATGTGTCCCTCCTCGGGGCTACGGGTTTGAATCCACTACAGCCGTGGTTCCTGACCCGCAGACCCGGGCTGGTTCTAACTCAGAAGGGAACGGGGTCTGATTGAGCTGTTTGTTCAATACCAATTTGGGGTCTGGCAGATCTACATTACTGCGTTTTAGTCCATTAATATGGATCTTTTTCCATTAAATTGGTAATACAGGATTTGTGCTGATCTTAATTAACCTTTTAACTTTTACAGCGAATAAAACAATTAATGGAACAGCCTGCTCAGGCCCATGGGATATTTTAGCAGCATAAGTAATGGAAACAAGAAACTCGTTTTTTATTAAAATATAAAAAATTATTTTTGCACAAACAGTCCTGTAATCAGGGGGAAATTAATGTGTCCAGATCAGAATTCATTAAACCATTTATGGTCGAAATAATCCTGTTAAAAAGGTCCTGGAAAAAAAGTGCTGCTAGTGTCATTTGGCGGTGGGGGGCAGGGCCGTTGCTAGTGGGGTGAAAGAGGGGGGGGGGGGCAGAGCAATATTCTTCAGGGCCCAGAATTCCTAGCTAGCCCCTTTTGGGGCTGGGGGGGCTCCTCTCCTGGTGCTCCTCCTGGTGCTCCTCTCCTGGGACTCCTCCTGGTGCTCTCCTCTTGGTGTTCCTCCTCCTGGTGCTCCTCCTGCTTCTCCTCCTGCTCCTTTCCTGGGGCTCCTGGGGTGCTGAGTTCGGACTGTGGGCCGGTCAGCTGACTCTGATCCACCTTGTGACTGAATGTGACGGGACGACCAATCAGAATTCATTTCAGCGTGTGGATGCCGGTGCGATTGTGCGCGATGGATGAAGCTTCAGACTCTCTGGCTGAGGACGGAGTTTCCGGGAGCCTGGAGCTTCTCTGGAGGGGAGCGTCCGAACCACTTATCCATCCTGCATCCTGATTAAAGCGCACATACTCAACAATATTGACCTGGGAGCAGAATACATATTCATACAAGAAAGCCTTGGAAATATTCCTTTTATTGCTTGCATTATAAATATGCATGCTAGCCAAGCAGGTAGAAAAAAAAATATGGGTGATTTATAAATTATTTTTGTTGTTTTTAATTATTATTTGTCCAATAACAGGGATGACACTGTAGCTCAGAAAACTGCTGAGCAGGCAGGAGATCTGGCGGAGAACGCTGTCTGAGGGTCTGGAGATCAGAGTCAAAGCGACTTGTTGATTTAATAAGTCCTGGAATGCGAGGGGCTGCATTAATGTTTGTTTGTGTAACATAATGAACCGTGGTATGAATATCCCCGCGCTCTCGCTGTTAGTAGCGGACGCAGAAAACCGCCGTGTCCTGTCCTTATTAATTTTTACAAGAGAGGCTTGTGTGCTGGGATGCATGCAGGCAGACCCGGGTCAATAAAATTACTCAATATATTCTTAACCCTTCGGCTGCTGGTTTGAGTCCTGCAGGTTATGGACAAAGCGTTCTCGAAGAAGCCCGTATTTTACCGCATATTCAGGACGGCATTATTCTTTCATGTGATTGTTGATTGTTTCAGTGGGTGCTGTGCGTTGTTGGAAATTCCCAGGGATCTGTGGGAATGTTTTTTTTTTCCCGGTTTTCCCGGTTTCTGAGGAGTTAAGAGGTCAGCTGATGTGCTGGCCCCCCCGTTGCGCCCGCGCTCCCCGCAGAGGAGACGCATCTTCTCTCCGGACCCGTCCGCCGGTGACTCCGGTGTCTCCGGTGTTTGTTTACGGCGCTCTGGGGTTAACTGCCCCTGCTGTTGCCCTCGCGTGGTGAGCGATGTGTCTGGGGTTAACTGCCCCTGCTGTTGCCCTCGAGCGGTGAGCGATGTGTCTGGGGTTAACTGCCCCTGCTCTTGCCCTCGCGTGGTGAGCGGTGTGTCTGGGGTTAACTGCCCCTGCTCTTGCCCTCGCGCTGAGCGATGTGTCTGGGGTTAACTGCCCCTGCTGTTGCCCTCGCGCGGTGAGCGATGTGTCTGGGTTAACTGCCCTGCTGTTGCCCTCGCGCGGTGAGCGATGTGTCTGGGTTACTGCCCTGCTGTTGCCTCTCGTGGTGAGCGTGTGTCTGGGGTTAATGCCCTGCTCTGCCCTCCGTGGAGCGATGTGTCTGGTTAACTGCCCTGCTGTTGCCTCACGTGTGAGCGATGTGTCTGGGGTTACTGCCTGCCTTGCCCTCGCGCGTGAGCGTGTGTCTGGGGTTAACTGCCCTGCTCTTGCCCTCGCGTGGTGAGCGATGTGTCTGGGGTTAACTGCCCACTCTTGCCTCGCGCGGTGAGCGATGTGTCTGGGGTTAACTGCCCCTGCTGTTGCCCTCGTGCGGTGAGCGATGTGTCTGGGGTTAACTGCCCCTGCTGTTGCCCTCGCGCGGTGAGCGGTGTGTCTGGGGTTAACTGCCCCTGCTGTTGCCCTCGTGCGGTGAGCGGTGTGTCTGGGGTTAACTGCCCCTGCTGTTGCCCTCGCGTGGTGAGCGATGTGCCCTAACGGCCTCGGGCCGCCGTGGCCTGATCCAATCCGCGCCGTGGTCTCGCATCGTCGCCGGCGGTTACCTGCAGTAAATTTCCTGTTCCTGTTTGGCAGCGGGGGGAGAGGTGCGGGTGCCGGGTGAGGTGGATATTCATCATGACTTTGCCAGTCTGAATGCCTGGCGGAGTTTTTGCTGTTGTGACACATAATCCATTCCCCTGTGCACTGTCAACCCCCCCCCTCGCCTCGCCCCCCCCCAGTGTACGGCAAGCCGGAGGCCCCATCCCGGATCAGAGTCGCTGGATGGAATAATTAGAGCCGGGAGATGTCCAGCGCACGCTGCTCCCCCAGATCTGTCACGCTCGTCTCCGCCGTCTCAGGCCCCGGTGATTTGTGGGAGTTTGAATCGATCGAGCGTTTGACGGGTCAAGCCACAGATGCGGTCGAGTGCCGCAGCCAGTGGAGCGTCTGATTGGCTGTGCCTGAGAAGGGGGAGGCTTTCTGTCCTGAGCTAATGCATAAACTCAGAGTCCTGACAGTGCGCAGGCAAATCCGATCAGCTGCGTTATCACTGGTTAAATAAATAAGTAAAATGCAGTGGCTTAATTACCTGGGGGTGTCCGCCTCTGAACTGAGTGGGGTTTGTTTATATAAAAGTTGAGTGAACACACACACGCACCCACACTCACACACACAAACACTCAGGTGAGCGCGCACACACCCACACTCACACACACACATGCACACAGACACACGCACCCCCACTCACACACAAACACAAACACACACAAGCCCACACCTGCACACACACACACACCTGTTTTAATTGGCAGCTAATTTCAGTCTGGCTGGGTTGGGAGAGTGGGGCTGCAGGGGCAGCTGAGTTTAGGAGGGCACTAAGACTGAGGCAGTGAGTGCTTCTGATCTCCTCTAGACTGAAGCTGAAGCAGTGAGAGTACTGAAACTCCTGCTTTCCACTGGCCTGAATCAGGCTGCTCTTTACGGCTCCTGCTCCTGGCTGAATCAGGCTGCTCTTTACGGCTCCTGCTCCTGGCTGAAGCAGGCTGCTCTTCACGGCTCCTGCTCCTGGCTGAAGCAGGCTGCTCTTTACGGCTCCTGCTCCTGGCTGAAGCAGGCTGCTCTTTACGGCTCCTGCTCCTGGCTGAAGCAGGCTGCTCTTTACGGCTCCTGCTCCTGGCTGAAGCAGGCTGCTCTTTACGGCTCCTGCTCCTGGCTGAAGCAGGCTGCTCTTTACGGCTCCTGCTCCTGGCTGAAGCAGGCTGCTCTTTACGGCTCCTGCTCCTGGCTGAATCAGGCTGCTCTTTACGGCTCCTGCTCCTGGCTGAAGCAGGCTGATCTTTACGGCTCCTGCTCCTGGCTGAAGCAGGCTGCTCTTCACGGCTGCTGCTCCTGGCTGAAGCAGGCTGGGGTGCACTTAAGGGCACATCCTGCTCCTCGTCCCATAATGAGCCTGCACTCTATCTCAGCGTAATTCCTTAATTCCCTACTTTAATGGAATCTCATGATAAACGGAGGGAAATTGACTTTTTTTATTGTTTGTTTGTTTTTTTTCCCTTTTTTTTGTTGAGCTAGTGGCAGAACCTGGCTTGGATCTGGTGCTGCAATCAGCCAAATTAAAGGGGGGGGGTGGGAGGGGGTGGGGGGGGGGAGTTTGGAGGCAGGCCAGGTGAACAATCAGAGGGAACGTGATCGGGTCCCCCCCCCTGCCACCCCCCCCCCCCCCCAGGGAGAGAGAGAGAGAGAGAGAGAGAGAGCTGCTGTTTAAAACCGACCCGCAATCAGAGAGAAATATTACAGAATAAGAGCGAGAAATAAACCCCCCAAAAACAAAGTTAATCCTTCATTTCAGACTTTAGCCTTTTTGTACTCAAGCCTGAGCCATTTTTAAAAAATGTTTTATTTGTCCTTTATTTGTCCAGGTGAGGCCCATTCGCAGAAAAATCTTTTTTTGTGGCCGAGAGGTTACGGCACAGGGCATAAAACACTGCAGCCGCACGGCGCAGTAAAAACACAGCCGTGAAAGAGAGTGGGTCTGAATGCACTCACAGGTCAACAGCACCTTATCCATCACACCAGGGACATGTGTCAGCTTTCACAGCTCGTAACGCAGCTTTTAAAACACAAACCCACAGGCGGAAACGCAGATGCTGTGGGAGCATGTTAGGGCTCACGGGTGACTTTTCTTTTGAGGGCATTGTTCCCCGGTGGAATTTCCAGCTTTATTCCAGTCTGATTTTAAGAGGGTCCTGCCGGGTGTAAGGATGATCCTGCCTGGTTTTAAGCTGGTTTAGAGACAGTCAAACTGGAAACAATATGGTTGAGATGGCAGCCATACTTGCAAGGCCGTGTCTGGTACAGACGGTACAGACAGCAGACCATCACCATGTTCCAGATGGAATCCAGCTGGGGCAGTAGTTGGTTCCAACTAGATTCCATCTCAGGCCAGCCGCTGAAATTTTTTCCGCCGTTGTTGCCGTGCCAACAGGTGTCAGTGTGCTGCAGGCGTCCGGTCCGCCGTCTTTCCCAGCCCCTGCAGCCAATCAGAGCGCGGCTCAGGGGCCCCAGTGGGCTAAAGGCCAGGGTCAGCAATCACAGGCTTATTGAAGCTCTGCGGGGGGGGGGGCATTGGCGGGGGGGGGGCTCGCTGGGTTCTTTGAACCCCAGACCCCCCAGTGTGAGCCATTTTGTGCCTGCGCCGGGCAGGAGGCCCGGTTTTGCATACGAGCGTTAGACTCCATGCGCCTGGGCCGGCTCTGACTGTGTGGCAGGAGGGGGGGGCGCGGGGCGGCTCTGACTGTGTGGCTGGGGAGGCGGGGCGGCGCTCTGACTGTGTGGCAGGAGGGGCGGGCGCGCCCGTATGGAAACGGGCCGGAGGGCCGGTCCGCGCGTCGCAGTCCGCCTCGCGGGTTTCCTCGGAGACACGACCCGACAGCTGTGGGTCGCGCGCGTCGGGAACATCTATGAATAGCCCCTGATTCAGACCACGCCGGCCATTTCAGTTTCCATGTTTAGCTGCAAATTGGAGTCATTAAGACCTGCTTTCCATTCACTGGGGCGCCGGGGGAATAATGGAGGCGGCAGCAGCAGTTTTGAAATGACCCGGCCCGTCGCACCAAAAAACACCCTGACACCGCCCGTTGCCACGGCAACCGCGTGCATCGCGTCTGTTCCGATACCGGCTCAGACCGGCGAGCTGCACCGGGGCCTGATTCAGACAGAGCGCCGTCGTACCCGAGCCGTTAATCTGCATACCGCTTCTTTAACCTACACACCGCTCCTTTAATCTACATACCGCTCCTTTAATCTACACACCGCTCCTTTAATCTACATACCGCTCCTTTAATCTACATACCGCTCCTTTAATCTACATACCGCTCCTTTAATCTACATACCGCTCCGTTAATCTACATACCGCTCCTTTAATCTACATACCGCTCCTTTAATCTACATACCGCTCCTTTAATCTACATACCGCTCCTTTAATCTACATACCGCTCCTTTAATCTACATACCGCTCCGTTAATCTACATACCGCTCCTTTAATCTACATACCGCTCCTTTAATCTACATACCGCTCCTTTAATCTACATACCGCTCCGTTAATCTACATACCGCTCCTTTAATCTACATACCGCTCCTTTAATCTACATACCGCTCCGTTAATCTACATACCGCTCCTTTAATCTACATACCGCTCCTTTAATCTACATACCGCTCCTTTAATCTACATACCGCTCCTTTAATCTACATACCGCTCCTTTAATCTACATACCGCTCCGTTAATCTACATACCGCTCCTTTAATCTACATACCGCTCCTTTAATCTACATACCGCTCCTTTAATCTACATACCGCTCCTTTAATCTACATACCGCTCCGTTAATCTACATACCGCTCCTTTAATCTACATACCGCTCCTTTAATCTACATACCGCTCCTTTAATCTACATACCGCTCCGTTAATCTACATACCGCTCCGTTAATCTACATACCGCTCCTTTAATCTACATACCGCTCCGTTAATCTACATACCGCTCCGTTAATCTACATACCGCTCCTTTAACCTCTCCAGCATCGGCTTAAACCCCAGAAAAATGAAACTACAGGGAATCTATTCATAGTGAGGTTCCCTTCCCCTCCCCAGTGCCCACAGCATCAGTGTGAATAACGGGGGACAGATTCATTTTCCGCGTTTGAAGCACTTTGCGCGTGTTCAGCTGTCAACACTGAGGTGCCTAATGGTGTTTTGTTTTTTTTGTGCGATGATAACGTGAACAAAGATGTGCTTTGTGCTCGTAAGTAAACATGCAATGCTGTGTGTTTACAGCATGGAGGCATGGAATTAGACCCCCTGTTCAACCAATATGTGTGTGTGCATGTGTGTGAGAGTGTGTGCGTGTGTGTGTGTATGTGTGTGTATGTGTGAGAGTGTGTGCGTGAGTGTGATTGTGTGTGTGTGTGCGTGCATACGTGTGTGTGTGCGTACGTGTGAGAGTGTGTGCGTGTGTGTGTGCGTACGTGTGAGAGTGTGTGCGTGTGTGTGTGTCTGTGTGTGAGAATGTGTGTGTGTGCCTTGCCTGTGCATGTGTGTAAGTGTGTGTGTGTATGTGTGTGTGTGACAGTGTGTGTATGTAGGCTATGTGTGAGAGTGCGTGCGCGTGTGTGATAGTGGGTGCGCGTGCGACAGCGTGTGTGCGTGCGTGCGTGTGACTGTGTGTGTATGTAGGCTATGTGTGAGACCAGCGTCCAGCAGACTTGGGGGAGAGATGCAGTGGCGTCTGATTCATGATCAACTCCGGTCTCAGTTGCTTCCGTTTCTTAATCCTGCCATTTTCACCTTCTCTCCGCTTGCCTATATTTATATTTGTGTAGCCCACGCTCCATGGAATCAAAATGTCAGCAAAACCACAGAGAGGCTGGAATGGAAAAAAGTCATATTTTTATCTTTTGTAAACCGACTGGGTGCCGGAAACAGTATATTTGCATTTTATGTGTTAGTTTTGATCATCATAATTAGTGTCGGCTGTGGTGAGGAGAAAAAATAATAGTTATGCAAGAATTCCATTTCTGTCAGAAATTATTTAGTCTGCTTGGAATGGTGAGCTTCCACTGTGATTTATGTTCCTAAATATGGCCGACTCCACAGAGTTGGTCGACTCCAATGTCTCTCTCTCTCTCTCTCTCCCTCTCCCTCTCTCTCTCTCTCTCTCTCTCTCGCGGTGTCTCTCTCTCTCAATTCAATTCAATTCAATTCAATAAGCTTTATTGGCATGGTAAGGGTACACTTACATTGCCAAAGCATTCACTCACATGACAAATATAACAGACAGGCAATAACAATTTAACTACAATAAACAGAAAAAATATAAAATCCAGACAATCCACAGAAATAAAATTATATATCGAGAACATAACACATACAAAGTGTCAATTAACTATAATAATGTTACTTTTCTGGTGTCAATGTTACTCCCTGTCCCTCAGTTTGTGGCAAGTGGCAATGTATTGTGCTGCCAAATCTACACATTCCCTTCTTTCTCCCAAAAGGAATGGCAGCTTCTCTGTCTCTGAGTGCATCTCAAATTGTGGGCAGATTTTTTTCATTTTTAGGAAGAACAGTGACCTTGTCTCTCTGTATTTCTCACATTTTGTGAGGAAATGAAGCTCTGTCTCCACCTCTTCAGTGTCGCAAAGTGAGCACAACCTGTCCTCTCTGGGCAGCCAGGTCTGCCGGTGTCTACCTGTCTCGATAGCCAGGTTGTGTTCACTGAGTCTATATCTTGTCAATATTTTCCTAGTTTTTGAATCTTTCACTGTGGTCAGGTAATCTGCCACAGTGTACTCTCTTTTTAGGGCCCGATAGCATTCTAATTTGCTTTGTGTTTTTGTTTGTGTGTCCCAATAGGTGATGTAATTTTCTTTATGTTTTGCTATAATTTGGTTGACTCTAATTGTTTGTATGTTGCTGTCTTGAGGCTGCTTTGTGTTAGTAGGGGTTAATGAACTAAGCTTCAAGACTAGCTGGCTGAGGGGACTCTTCTTTGGGCTCATCTCTTGGTATTTCAGGGCCTTGTAATGATAAGAGTGGGGGTCGCTGTTTTTGAGGTGAATCCAAAATTTAACTGCCCTTTTTTGGATGTTAATTAATAGTGGGTATTGGCCTAATTCTGCCCTGCATGCATTGTTTGGTGCTTTCCTCTGGACATGGAGGATGTTTTTACAGAGTTCTGCATGCAGGGTTTCTATGGGGTGTTTGTCCCATTTTGTAAAATCTTGCTCTGTGAGCGGACCCCACACTTCGCTGCCATATAATGCAATTGGTTGAATCACTGATTGGAATATTTTAAGCCAAATTTTGACAGGCAGTATAATTTGAGTATTTTTCTTTATGGCATAGAATGCCCTGCGTGCTTTCTCCTTCAGTTCATTTACCGCCAAGTTAAAGCTTCCTGTTGAGCTTATTTTTAAACCTAAATAACTGTAATTGTTACTGTGTTCAATTGTTTTTTTCCTAATTTGAATCTGTATTTGTTTCCCTGAAATCTGGATCTTCTTTGAAAGATCATAATTTTGGTTTTAGTCATATTCACTGTCAGGGCCCAGGCTTGACAGTGTTTCTCTACTAGAGCCAGGCTCTGCTGCAGTCCATGTTCTGTGGGCGATAGCAGAACCAGGTCATCTGCATAGAGAAGGAATTTGATTTCTTTATCATCAAGGGTGAGTCCAGGTGCTGCAGATTGTTCCAGCGCTTTGGCCAGTTCATTGATATAAATGTTGAACAGAGTGGGACTCAAGCTGCAGCCCTGCCTCACTCCCCGCCCCTGGGAGAAGAATTCTGTTCTTTTGTTTCCAATTTTGACTCCGCATTTGTTTTTGGTGTACATTGATTTGATTATATCATATACTTTACCCCCTACACCACTTTGGATAAGTGTGTAGAACAAACCATTGTGCCAAATTGAATCAAATGCCTTCTTGAAATCTATGAAACAGGCAAAAATTTTGTTTTTGGTTGACATGTTTTTCTACTAATGTGTGTAGGGTGTAAATATGATCAGTTGTACGGTGTTTAGGTAGAAATCCAATTTGACTTTTACTCAAGACATTGTGCTCAATAAGGAAGTCTATGAGTCTTGTGTTTATTATACTACACAGAACCTTCCCCAGATTACTGTTCACACAAATGCCTCGGTAGTTGTTGGGGTCTAATTTGTCTCCACTTTTAAATATAGGGGTAATTAATCCTTGATTCCAGATTTCAGGGAAATAACCCACACTCAGAACCAAATTAAATAGCTTTAAAATTGCATTTTGTAATTTTTGGTTGCTGTATTTTAGCATTTCATTTAAAATTCCATCTGGTCCGCTGGCTTTTCCAGATTGGAGCACGTGAAGTTTGTCAGTCAATTCCTGCTCAGTGATTGGGGTGTCTAATGGATTCTGATTGTCTTTTATGCTTAACTCAAGTCTGTTTAGTTTTTCACAGATCTTTTTCTGTTCCAGGTGATTTTGATGTGGTATGTTTTTATAGAGGTTTTCAAAATGATCTTTCCATATTTTACCATTTTGAATGGCCAATTCCTCTTGTTTTGTTTGATTTAGTTTTTTCCAGTTTTCCCAAAATTTGTTGGAATTGATTGACTCCTCAATTATTGTAAGTTGTGCCTGTTTGTGCTGTTCTTTTTTGGTTCTGAGGGTGTGTTTATAGTGTTTTAATGTCTCAAAGTAAGCAAGGCGTAAATCTGGGTTTTGTTGATCTCTGTGTTTCTGATTTGATAATTGTCTAAGTTTTTTCCTTATTTCTTTGCAGTCTTTGTCAAACCATGTTTCTGCTTTGATCTTTTTAGGGGCATTATGCTTTTTCTTTAAATTTGATATTAAAGCTGCCTTTTTAAATATGTTGTTTACATTTTTGACTGCCATTTTTAATCCTTCTTTACTTTGAGGGTATGTAGTGACCAGAAAGGTATCTAATAGGGTCTGGATTTCTTGATTATTGATTGCTTTCTGGTATTCCTCCTTGCTGTTTGTCTCCCATCTGTATGATTGGTTGATGTTGTACAGCTTACTGGGAGGGTTGTGGGTGCTGGTGTTAGGTTCTGTCCTTTTGAGATAGACTGTGATTTGGCTGTGGTCGGACTGAGGGGTTAGTGGCTTGACGGTAAATGCTCTGAGGGAGAATGGATCTAGGTCTGTGACCATATAGTCTACTGTACTGTTACCAAGAGGTGAGCTGCAGGTGTATCTTCCCAAAGAGTCGCCTCGTATCCTACCATTGACAATATATAGACTCAGGTCGTGACAGAACTGCAGTAGCTGTCTTCCATTTTTATTTATGTGGTGGTCGGAGTTATTTCTGGGTAGGTTTGTTACATTTTTTAGGAGATTTTGTCCAAATATGTGCTTGTTCCCGTCTTCATTGATGTAGTCAGGCTGTGTGCCTGTTCGGGCATTTAGGTCTCCACAGATCAGCACATTTCCCTGGGCCTGGAAATGGCTGATTTCACTGTGGAGGTTGGGGAACATGTCCTCCTTGTAATAAGGGGATTCAGAGGGTGGGACATAGATTGCGCATAAATATAGATCATTTTTGGATGCAATTAATTTTTTGCTTATTTTAAACCAAATATGTGATTCCATTTTTTTTATTGCTGTGATGTCATTTTTGAACTCTGATTTGAACCAAATTAGTATACCACCAGAATCTCTTCCACGCTTAGTTAGGGGCATTTTAATTGATGGGACAATTGTTTCTTGGTATTCTGGGGGACAGTGAGTAACGGTATCGGCTCTACACCAGGATTCCTGAAGGATTATCATGTCGATGTTTTTTATCCTCTCTTGGAATTCCAGGGTTGAACTTTTTAAGCCAAAAACAGAGGAGTTCAGGCCCTGGATATTCCACATGCTAATGGAAAATGATTTCTGCATTTATTTTACTTGTGGAACTTATTTGTTTTAAAACAGGCAAACATTGTTGGAATATATGAATTATTTATATAATTATTGATACGGTACTAATATTTATACTAAATTAATCTACTTAAAATATATGTTTTTTTTTTTCACGTGATTTTAACAATTACAAAGAAAATTGGTACATTACATAAATAAAATTTTTTTTTTTTTTTTTTTTTTTTTTTTTTTTTTTTTTTTTAGCTCATCAGCCTAGTGCAGATGAGACTTAGGAGATTTCTTATCTCACCCAGGTCCTCTGTGTTCCCTGGGGCCCTGAGTGCCGCTGCGTAGCTGGGGTGCCGCTGCTGTGCTGGGCCGGGGGGAGGCTGTGTTAGCCCAGGTCTGGGCTGACCTGATTTCTGCTGCCAGGGTATTGGGTGCGGTGGGTAGGCTCCTGGCGATCCTGGTTGGCTGGGCTGATGTTGCTGATGCTGTGGGTGCGGTGGGTAGGCTCCAGATGTTTCTGGTTGGCTGGGCTGGTGTTGCTGATGTTGTGGGTGGGATGGGTAGGCTCCAGACGTCCCTGGTTGGCTGGGCTGGTGTCGCTGATCCTGTGGGTGGGATGGGTAGGCTCCAGACGTCCCTGGTTGGCTGGGCTGGTGTCGCTGATCCTGTAGGTGGGCTTTCCGAGCTGCAGCCGGCCTTGGAAGGATACGCTGACCTCTGGGCGGTCCGGCGATGTGGGGTCCAGGGGTATGAGTGCTGGGCGGCCTCCTGTTGTTCCGGGGGGTGTTAATAGAGGGCCTGCCCAAAGCTGTGTCCTTTAGCGTTTTGGCAAAGATGGGAACTGCCTGTTTGTGCAGGTGAACATGGTCGTGGAGGTCGTAGGTTCCGAGGGTAGAGTGGTGTGCCAGGTGTACGTTGGCCATAAGAGCACAACCTCGTGAAATTTCAGCGTTCACCTTGTGGACTGTGAGGGGGTGGAAATCTCTCCGGGGCAGGAGGGTGGAAATGATAATTTTACTGTTTGGGAAGGCCTCTGTTGCCCTCTCTGCCACTCTCCTGATGGACCCAGCCACCCTCTCCTGCTGTGCTCTCAAGTCATTGGTCCCTGTGTGGATTATAATGTGGCTGGGGCTGCCGAGCTGTGATGGGGAAAGTATCTTTAGGGCCTCTCTTGTTGTGGGGCACCAGATTTTTGAAACAGCTCTGCCAGGGAATAACTGCTCCTCATTTATGAATTTCCCATTTGAGTCAATTAATATAGCAATCTCCGTGCTGGTTGGAGTTGCTTTGGTTGTGCCCTGGTTTCTCTGTGTTGCTGGGGTTTGTGCAGCTGTGACTGTATCCTGAGCGGTGTGTGGGTCAGGGGAGGTAGGTGCAGTGCTAGCTGGTGTACGCGTGCTTGTGTTGGTGGCTGTCTCTGCGTTTACCTGGGACTCTGCTGGTGGGGGGGAGTTGGTTGTGGATGGGGGACTCTCAGTCTGGGCCTCTTTGCTCTCCATGTGAACTGTGTTGGATATGGTAACGGAGTGCAGCTGCTCCTCCAGGCTTTGTACAGTCCTGTCACTGTGCTGCAGCTCCTCCCTCACTGTGGACAGCTCCCTCTCTACAGTCTCTCTGTCCTCCTGCAGCGCCCTCACCTCCTCTTTCAGCTCCCTCACCTCTCTCTGTGTCTCTGTCAGCTCCCTGCTCATCTGGCTGAACTGCTCTTTAAGGAGCTCTGTGTCCTTGCTGGCAGTGAGGTGGGTCAGCACCAGCTCCTTCAGCTCCACTAGCTCCACCTCCTGCAGGGAAAGGCTCTCCCTCATCTGGGCCATGGTGCTGTGGAGGCTGCGCTGGGCTGGGTTCTCTGGGTCGGGCTCATCCTCCGCACGGGCAGGGGAGGGTTGGACTGGGCTTCTGGGGCTGGGGCCAAATTTGGTTTTTATGGAGTGTTTGGGTGATTTGGTGTGGGTCAGGCGTCTCTGTTTGGCTGTATCTGTGTGTGCTCTCTTTGCTATGGTCTTAAAGTCATTTGCAAATGAGCAGAGAGCCTTTTCGCTGCCCTGAATCAGAATGGTTCCATTGTGATATATATTTATTGCTAATTTAGGATTTTGTGGGTCTTTTTCCTCATCTTCAAAAGTCAGAATTTGCCTTCCCTTGCAAATGCCTCTCAGCAAAGTGAATTTAAAGTACTGCTTAAAAGCATGATGCCAGATGTCTGTGTGCTGTGTGTAAAACAGCAGGGCTGAGATGACATTCCTGTCTTCATACAGAATATGATCTGCAGCCATTTTCTCAGGGCAGCTTCTCAGTACTTTGTCTTTGTACTTCTTTCTGGCCTGTTTAGTGGTCAGTGTCTCTGGGTAGATAATTTCAAATGGATGGGGGAGGGGCTCTGCTGCTGCTGCTGCTGCAGCCATTCTGAGGAACTGTTACAATGTAACAATTTTAAACGGCCACTGGTAGCCCAACTGTCACTTTTTGGAGGCTAGTTGTCAGCACTATATTATTAGCTGCTAACAATGGCTAATGGCTAGTTTTTAAAAAAATTTTTTATTAGTTTTCTTTATCTTCTTTTCCAATAAATATATTAAATTGCACTTTTTCAAAGTATTTGATTTGAGGGCTTACCCAGGTCTTATGTCCTCTTTTCTTTTCCTTTTATACTCTTATTCTTTTCTTTCTGGTTTTTTTTAGCTTTTAGCTTCTCTTAGCTTCCTTTAGCTGTCTGGTCAGTAAAAGTTGTTTTCCTATAATTTTGTCTCAATTTGTCATTATATTTTATTTTGGATTTGTTCTTTACTAGTTTTTAACCAATTATACCGTATATTCCAACTGTTTATCTGATTTAAAACAAACAAATTATTTAGAGGTTCAGGAGCTCATTGTAAGCATGACCTCTCTCTTGCACAAATCTCTCTCGCTCTCTCTCTCTCTCCCTCTCCCTCTCCCTCTCTCTGTCTCTCTCTCTCTCTCTCTCTCTCTCTCTCTCTCTCTCTCTCTCTCTCCCTCTCTCCCTCTCTCTCTCTCTCTCGGTCCCGTTGTGTAAAGATCAGTGGATCCAGGCCGTGAGCAGGAGCAGGAGCAGGAGCAGGCCACGCTCGCGCTCGGAGTGACAGAGCTGTCTCGGGTTTGTAAATAAACTCGGTGTCGCCGTATCACGGCGTCGGCGCACAAAGCTGCGGTTCGAGCAGCGCGGCGCACGCCGTCGATCTCGCGGCGAAGCTCGGGAAGCGCCTGTCAGCGATAGCGGCTCGCCGTTCAGCCGCGCGGCGTCCGTTGTGCCTGGGCGCTCTCCAGGTTTTTCGCGGCTCGTCGTGGCAGCGCTCTCTGTCCCGTGTGTTTTAAGACCCGAGCCACCAGCGGGTCCTGTCACAGGCCCTCCTTCTGATGACGTCATCATTCAGAGTTTCTAACTCCCGACAGTGGCAAGCATCTGACATTTCATGATGGCTGGTATTTTCCATCCTAGGCGAGATCACACTACACGTACAGGCACAGGCTGTGGCCACAGGGGCATCACATACTACAGGAGCCATGCCTAATGACTTGTGATCAAATCAAATCAGTGTGATGTTCTTGCAGGAGTCGCAGAGCTGCGATTGACTGCTTGACTGTCTCACATTTTAAACAACCATCGGAGGTGTGTGCACACGCAAAGATCAATGGCCATTTTGATGTCGAATTACGCACTTGAAAAATTGCAAATAATATATCTGTGATGTGTTTTCCCCAGATAAAATTGGCTAGATAGGGAATGCTACAGTGTTGAAAAAGTAACTAGTTAATATCTGCCATACCAAAGGCCAGCTAGCAAGCTAACATGAACATAGCCAGCTAGCAAGCGAACATGAACATAGCCAGCTAGCAAGCGAACATGAACATAGCCAGCTAGCAAGCTAATGCGAACATGGCAAGTTTCACTGCTACTTTTTTCAAAGACAATAAGTTAGCCTCTGAAACAGCCGCACGCTAACGTAGCGTCCCCCGTACGTACGCCACTCAGGCTGCGGGCCCGGTGCTATATATATCTCTGTGACTTGCTGGCCGCGGGTCTCCTTGGGAGGTGAGCGGGAGTGTGAGTGAAATGAGCTGACTCCGTACTGGGCCAGTGACCTCCCGGTGAACTGCACTTTCCCTGGCCCCGCCGCCGGTTTGGGCGAGGAAGCGAACCGTGCCGAGGACATGGTTTTTTAATGGAATACGCCAGGCCGCTGGGACAAGAAGCTGCGCAGTGTTTTCTCTCCTGCGCTGAAGAGCGAACTTGCTATCCTAAAAGATCACTGCTGTTGAAAGTGTGTTTTATTTTGGGCGGGGGGAGCGAGGGGGGGGTGGCAGAGGTGGATACGTGGGCAACACGAGGGCAACTTCAGGCTGGATAATTTCACTCCAGTGAGCTGAGAGATGGGGCTGTCACCACCGCCATTTTGATTTCCTTTTAGTGTCATCCTCCCGCACATCGGGGACCCGGTGGAAGACTGCCTCACACGCGACGGGTTCTGCCTCACACACTCGTTCCTCATCACCTCCAGCGACAAACCCACCGAAGGCCACCGTGCTGTTCTGCTGCTGCTTAACCCATATGCAGCTCTATTTAACCCATCTGTAACTCTATTTAACTGATCCCCTCTGTTTCTCAAAGTGCTTATGTATTTGCCCAGTTGTCCATTAGCTTCCCTGTAATCCGCTCTTATTGGTATTTGGGGAGAGTGCAGATTGAACGACTTCGTCCCCATCGGCGCTGTGTGCGCTGAAAGAACAGGGCTATGATGTCCAGTTCCTCCTGCACACCAGTGGCTTTGACTGACAGTTCCACACTGAATTGAAGGGAGGTTCATGGCTCCTGTAAGCAACCACGTTTATTTATTTTATCATTTCTAACTTTCAGACGGTTTCAAGCCTTGCTTCTCTGTTCTTGCTAAATGCTCGGACGGCCCATGTGCGCACCATCGTATGATCCTGAGTCATGTAAACATGGCTGTCACACTGCATTGCAGCGTGTGCAGACTCTTACTGTGGGTATGCTAAACAGCCCCTCGGCTGGCTGTGTGTGAACTGCAGGCCTGGGGTGCGTTTGGTGTGAAGTGCTGCACATTCTGGCAGGTCTGTGTGTGTTTGGGTTGAAATGCTGCACACTCTGGCAGGTCTCTGTGTGTGTTTGGGTTGAAATGCTGCACACTCTGGCAGGTCTCTGTGTGTGTTTGGGTTGAAATGCTGCACACTCTGGCAGGTCTGTGTGTGTTTGGGTTGAAATGCTGCACACTCTGGCAGGTCTCTGTGTGTGTTTGGGTTGAAGTGCTGCACACTCTGGCAGGTCTGTGTGTGTGTTTGGGTTGAAATGCTGCACACTCTGGCAGGTCTCTGTGTGTGTTTGGGTTGAAGTGCTGCACACTCTGGCAGGTCTCTGTGTGTGTTTGGGTTGAAATGCTGCACACTCTGGCAGGTCTCTGTGTGTGTTTGGGTTGAAATGCTGCACACTCTGGCAGGTCTCTGTGTGTGTTTGGGTTGAAATGCTGCACACTCTGGCAGGTCTCTGTGTGTGTTTGGGTTGAAATGCTGCACACTCTGGCAGGTCTCTGTGTGTGTTTGGGTTGAAATGCTGCACACTCTGGCAGGTCTCTGTGTGTGTTTGGGTTGAAATGCTGCACACTCTGGCAGGTCTCTGTGTGTGTTTGGGTTGAAATGCTGCACACTCTGGCAGGTCTGTGTGTGTTTGGGTTGAAGTGCTGCACACTCTGGCAGGTCTCTGTGTGTGTTTGGGTTGAAATGCTGCACACTCTGGCAGGTCTCTGTGTGTGTTTGGGTTGAAATGCTGCACACTCTGGCAGGTCTGTGTGTGTGTTTGGGTTGAAATGCTGCACACTCTGGCAGGTCTCTGTGTGTGTTTGGGTTGAAATGCTGCACACTCTGGCAGGTCTCTGTGTGTGTTTGGGTTGAAATGCTGCACACTCTGGCAGGTCTCTGTGTGTGTCTCCTCTGCAGGCTGCACATGCCGCCTGACCTTTTCCACAAAACTTTTTTAAAAATGCGTTTCCAAGCTCCAGTTGTAGCCATGTGTTACAGGAAAGTGGTGTGTAAAACTAATCATTCTGAGAACAACACTGGGTGCTCTGTATTACTCTATAGGGACTTCGTCCAGGAAATGTTGGGCCTTTCAAATTATTTTGACTTCTTTAAAGGTCGGTGGTGGGAGGCGGTGTGGTGTTGTCCGTAGGGCTTCCGTCTCTCTGCCCTTTAAGTTAATTTTTTTTATTGAAATATTGTTTTAAAAATATATAATATGCCTGTAATATATGCATATATTTCACAGATTATATGAAAAAACAAACACTATTTGGCCTGAGCTAAACAGGTAGGGAACAGTGATGGTGGAACAGACTTCCTGTAGAATATTAAACAGTAAATCGCTTGTAGTTCCTCCTTGGCAGGTGACCCCGCGCTGGTTGCCTGGCGATGGCCAGTGCGGCAGAATTCCCTTTGAGAGGGAGCTGAGCTGAGCGCGATTCCGCTCGGCCTGCTGGAGTCTGAGAGAGCGAGAGAGCCCTCCACCCGCCGCTCCTTTCAGCCTCTTCTTCTCATCTAATTACCGCCGCTACTTAATCATGTGACCGCCTGTAACGTTTTCACCGACGGCCGCGTATAATGGACACTTGAGTGTATTGTGTGTGTGTGTGTGTGTGTGTGTGTGTGTGTGTGTGTGTGTGTGTGTGTGTGTGTGTGTGTGTGTGTGTGTGTGTGTGTGTGTGTGTGTGTGTGTGTGTTGTGTGTGTGGGTGTGTGTGTGTGTAGTGTGTGTTGTGTGGTGTAGTGTGTGTGTGGTGTGTGTGTGTGTGTGTGTGTGTGTGTGTGTGTGTGTGTGTGTGTGTGTGTGTGTGTGTGTGTGTGTGTGTGTGTGTGTTGTGTGTGTGTGTGTGTGTGTGTGTGTGTGTGTGTGTGTGTGTGTGTGTGTGTGTGTGTGCTTGTGTTTTTGTGTTGTGTGTGTGTGTGTGGTTTGTGTGTGTGTGTGTGTGTGTTGTGTGGTGTGTGTGTGTGTGTGTGTGTGTGTGTGTTGTGTGTGTGTGTTGTGTGTTGTTGTGTGGTGTGTGTGTGTGTTGTGTGTGTGCTGTGTTTGTGTGTTGTGTGTGTGTGTGTGTGTGTGCTGTGGTCTTGTGGGTGTGAGTGTGTGGTTGTGTGGCTAGATGATCTGGGTAACCCACGTGGATTATCTCGATCAACCTGGACCGTGCCGGTGCTGACGGTGGGCCGTAGTTCCACGGGGGCGTGGCGGAAATGGCGACTGTATCGCCAGGGGAATGGAGGACGCATAGAGACGAAGAAGAAATGACGGTCCCTCACGTCTAGTAAAATTTTTGTATACATTTATGCATTTTCTAAACGGTGTATTCCAGATAACTTGATTCAGTAAAGGGTTTTTTTTTAAGTTTAGGAACGCCTTGAAGTGAATGTAAAATACAAATGAGAAAAATGCATCGGGGACAGGGAGAAAAATGGATATTAGACACCAGAACATCACTGTCATCTTCTTTTTCCTTCTGATGCAGTTTGTCATTTTTCATTTTTTTTAAATTTCTTTTGGGCAGAGTTTTGTGGAGCTGAGGCTGAGCTGCAGTCCGGGTTTCTGTAGTGATATTTACTCTGAATGCCACGTGGCCTTCGCCTCGGCCCGGAGCGTTCATCTGCACAGGGAGGCTTACGCTTTTCAGATTAAGACATAAACCCAGTGACCTGCCCCCCCCTGAGGCAGGGCCTGAGCTGGGGGGGCGGGGGTGACTGAGCTATGGGGGGGTGTGGGGTTGAGCCTGGGGGGGGGGGGCTGAGCTGGGCCCGTGGACACACTGAAGACCCGTACGGAGTGCTGCTTTGCCCCTGCTGGGGCTGCCTCTGACCTGCGGATGGAGTTCATCTGAGGGTTTATCTGAATGTAAGATGTGCTCTCTCCTTCTGTCTCTCTCAGCCATAGGACACCCGCTGTCCACCCTGACACACATCTGTGCATCACATCAACTTAGTGCCTTTATTATCCATTTGGGGAGAGAGGGAGAGAGAGAGAGAGAGAGAGAGAGAGAGAGAGAGAGAGAGAGAGAGAGTGAGAGACGAAGAGAGTGAGAGGTAGAGAATGGGAGGGCGAGACAGAGAGAGAGGGAGAGCCTGGGAGAGACATTGAGCGAGAGGGAGAGAGAGAGAGAGACAGAGGGAGAGAGTGAGAGGGAGGGAGAGATAGAGATAGAGAGAGCGAGATACCCAGCATGCACTCTTGCATTTGCCTGTTTGCATATATCTTGCCTTGGGTAGCCACCTTTCACGCTCAGTGTCACAGTTTGTGTGCTGGAGACGGCAGAGCGGAGGAGAAGCTGTTACAGCAGGTGGGGGGGGGGGCGCTCGGGGGGGTCAGTGCACGGGCAGCGAGGCCTCAGGGACCTGCCCCCTCTCACCCCCCCCGGGCGCTCGCGGCAGTGGCGGATCGCGGTTACCCAGAATGCCTCAGAAACACGTCTCCCACTTCAGCGGAATCTGATATGACCTCCCCCCCCCCACATCCCCCCCCCCCGACGACCATGTGCTGCGCTGGGGAAACGTTAAACCAGGCAGAGCGCAGCCCTGCGAGCGCAGAGTGCTCTTCCGCCACAGAAAACAGGGCCCATAAATACAGTCACACTGCACACACTACACTACACCATAAATACAGTCACTGACACACTACACTCATAACAGTCACACTGCCACACTACACTACACCATAAATACAGTCACACTGCACACACTACACTACACCATAAATACAGTCACACTGCACACACTACACTACACCATAATACAGTCACACGCACCACTACACTACACCATAATACAGTCACACTGCACACACTACACTACACCATAAATACAGTCACACTGCACACACTACACTACACCATAAATACAGTCACACTGCACACACTACACTACACCATAAATACAGTCACACTGCACACTACACTCACATAAATACAGTCACACTGCACACACTACACTACACCATAAATACAGTCACACTGCACACACTACACTACACCATAAATACAGTCACACTGCACACACTACACTACACCATAAATACAGTCACACTGCACACACTACACTACACCATAAATACAGTCACACTGCACACACTACACTACACCATAAATACAGTCACACTGCACACACTACAATACACACCATAAATACAGTCACACTGCACACACTACACTACACCATAAATACAGTCACACTGCGCACACTACACTACACCATAAATACAGTCACACTGCACACACTACACTACACCATAAATACAGTCACACTGCACACACTACACTACACCATAAATACAGTCACACTGCACACACTACACTACACCATAAATACAGTCACACTGCACACACTACACTACACCATAAATACAGTCACACTGCACACTACACTACACCATAAATACAGTCACACTGCACACACTACACTACACCATAAATACAGTCACACTGCACACGCTACACTACACCATAAATACAGTCACACTGCACACGCTACACTACACCATAAATACAGTCACACTGCACACACTACACTACACCATAAATACAGTCACACTGCACACACTACACTACACCATAAATACAGTCACACTGCACACACTACACTACACCATAAATACAGTCACACTGCACACACTACACTACACCATAAATACAGTCACACTGCACACACTACATACACCATAAATACATACACTGGCAGAATACACTACACCTAAATACAGTCAACTGCGCACCAATCACTACACATAATACAGTCACATGCACAATACACTACACATAATACAGTCCACAGACATAACTACACCATAATACGCACTGCCACCTTACACGAACATAAATACAGTCACACTGCACACACTACACTACACCATAAATACAGTCACACTGCACACACTACACTACACCATAAATACAGTCACACTGCACACACTACACTACACCATAAATACAGTCACACTGCACACACTACACTACACCATAAATACAGTCACACTGCACACACTACACTACACCATAAATACAGTCACACTGCACACACTACACTACACCATAAATACAGTCACACTGCACACACTACACTACACCATAAATACAGTCACACTGCACACACTACACTACACCATAAATACAGTCACACTGCACACACTACACTACACCATAAATACAGTCACACTGCACACACTACACTACACCATAAATACAGTCACACTGCGCACACTACACTACACCATAAATACAGTCACACTGCGCACACTACACTACACCATAAATACAGTCACACTGCGCACACTACACTACACCATAAATACAGTCACACTGCGCACACTACACTACACCATAAATACAGTCACACTGCACACACTACACTACACCATAAATACAGTCACACTGCACACACTACACTACACCATAAATACAGTCACACTGCACACACTACACTACACCATAAATACAGTCACACTGCACACACTACACTACACCATAAATACAGTTAAGCTGCACTGTGCTCATCTGGGTTATGAGTTCAGGTGAAAGGCGGCGAATGGGTTTTCATTTCCTGTTTGGGGCGGAATGAGAGGCGATTGGGGCGGGGTCTCCCCTAATGGGGGGGGGGGGGTAGTCCTCTGGTGTCATATGAAAAGGTAATGTTCTAATGTAATGGAGTCTCATCCAGATCAGGGATGAGCGCGGTGCTTTGGACGGGCCCCTTAAAGAAACATTACAGGAAGAGCAGCATCAGTTCTACAGGGCTCCTCTCACAGGTGCGTTTATGAGGTGAGATGTGTGGATTTTACAGGTCTGCGTTCGCCGCGTCCGCAGTGAAGCGTCTGTAATACCATGGGACGTCCCGCTGCCCCTCGCGTTCCCGCTGCGTCACGCGGTCCCCACCCCCACCCTCCCCCCCTCCCGTCGCGCTCCGCTGCCGTGGAGACGCGCGTGTCCCCCGCCGTGGCTCCTGAACCGCTCCCCTGCGCGATGAGCAGGACCTTTACGCCACGCGGAGGTCTCCCTGCTCCAAATGAAGAAAAAAAAGAAAAACAGCGTTATTCTGAACGTCCATTAATCCCGCCTCCGCCCATCTGCTGCTCATGTGCGGGAATGAAATCGGGTCGAGGCGGCCTGATCAGCTATTAGCGCTGCTTAACGGGCCAATAGGAAAGAAGCGTCGCGCTAATTGAACGCCGCGGATGTTGAAACCAGTAGAAATGAGCGTTAAACTGCAGCCCGCGCCGTTTCCCCCAGTCTGGTGCAGAACCACGGTGCTGTCGGTGTGACGCGTTTATTTATATTTGACTTACAGTGCAGCCGACAGATGGGGGGGGTTAGGACTGGCCTGTTTCTGTTAGCCTCTGACGCTCAGACGGCCTGCCTGATGGCTCAGTGCTTGCGCTCCTCGGGCTGCTGGGTATTGTTAGCGTGCTTTACAGTGGAGGCTTTGGCCATTCAGACGCTGGCAGGTTTGGCTGGGGGGGGAGAGCGTGTTTGTGCCCCCCCCCCATTCTCTCTTTCTGTCAGAACGGAGGCCCCATTTCTGCAGGCTTCTGCTGTGGGTTTAACATGTGAAAAACCCAAATCATTCATGCTTAGATCTGAAGCATCCTTTAGCTCGCATACACACACACACACACACATATACACACACTCCCTCACACACACACACACACACACAATCAACGTCTCACACACACAACACACATATACCATACTCCCCTCACCCACCACACAACCACACACACATATACGCACTCCCTACACACAACCACACAAAATAACCTCCCTCACACACACACAAACACAACCACCACTACACGCCTCCCCACACACTCACACTACCCCATACACGCACTCCATCACACTCACACACACACACATACACATACTCCCTCACACACACACACACCACCCACACACTCCCTCACAACACCCACACAGACCCACATACACACCCAACATTGCATCCCTCAACGAACACACACACACAGACACATACACACACGCAGACATGCTCACACTCCCTCACACACACACACACACACACACATATACACACACTCCCTCACACACGCACACACACAGACACATACACACACGCACACACACATACACGGACACACACAGACACATACACACACACACACGTGCACCCACTCGCATGGACGCATGCATGCACACACGAATCACACACTTGCACACAGAAATGAGTGTGTCCATGTGGGAAATAGGCTCCATATTTCTTCAGCTCGCGGCCAGCGGAGCGGAGCTGTGCTGTGCTGACATGTGGAGACAGAAGAGAGCAGCTACAGTACGCTTTATGCTAGCGTGTGCTGTATGGTGGGTGTGCTTTATGCTAACGTGTGCTGTATGGTGTGTGTGCTGTGTGCTAGCGTGTGCTGTATGGTGTGTGTGCTATAGGCTAGCGTGTGCTGTATGGTGTGTGTGCTGTATGCTAGAGTGTGCTGTATGGTGTGTGTGCTGTATGCTAGAGGGTGCTGTATGGCAGAGTGTGCTATAGGCTAGCATGTGTTGTATGGTGGGGTATGCTGGATCCACGTCGTCATTGAGTGGGTGGAGGTGGGTGTATGCTGGGTGTATGGTGGGTGTATGCTGGATGGAGGTGGGCGTATGCTGGGTGTATGGTGGGTGTATGCTGGGTGGAGGTGGGTGTATGCTGGGTGTATGCTGGGTGGAGGTGGGCGTATGCTGGGTGTCTGGTGGGCGTATGCTGGGTGTATGTTGGGTGTATTCTGGGTGTATGTTGGGTGTATGCTGGGTGGAGGTGGGTGTATGCTGGGTATATGGTGGGTGTATGTTGGGTGTATGCTGGGTATATGGTGGGCGTATGCTGGGTGGGTAGTTTAGCTGGTGTATGGTGGGCGTATGCTGGGTTGAGGTGGGCGTATGCTGAGTGTATGGTGGGCGTATGCTGGGTGGAGGTGGGTGTATGCTGGGTGTATGGTGGGCGTATGCTGGGTGGAGGTAGGTGTATGCTGGGTGTATGGTGGGCGTATGCTGGGTGGAGGTGGGTGTATGCTGGGTGTATGGTGGGCGTATGCTGGGTGGAGGTGGGCGTATGCTGGATCCTCTCTGTCATTGTGTGGGCGCAGGTGGGTTTAAGCTGGATGTCCTTTATATTGTCTGTCTGACATGGCAGCTGTTCCCCGCCCACGTTCGACTCGCTGACAGAGTGACTGTTCTGTGCGTACGTGCAGGTGTCATTTTAAGAACGCCACAAAGAGCTGTCTCTCTCTCTGCCTCTCTCTCTCCCTCCCTCCCTCCTCTCTCTCTCTCTGTCTCTCCCCCCCCCCCCCCCCTCCCTCTCTCCCCCTCTCCCCCTCTCTCTCTCTGCTGGTCTGGAGTGCCGTTGGCATGAATAGTCATAGAGTGGATTGCTGGTAGGAGGCGGATGCTGGATAATAGAACACAGGAGCGCTGAGTCCTCCTCTCAGGCAGTCTGGGCTCCATTGTGCTGAAGGGCCAGGGGAACCTGGTCATGCCTTTCAGCTGCAATAAGCACCAGGCCGCTCTCACCCCACCGCTAATGACTGTGTGTGTGTGTGTGTGTGTGGATGTGTGTGTGTGTGTGTGTGTGTGCGTGCGTGTGTGTGTGAATGTGTGTGAGTGTGTGTGTGTGTGTGTGTGTGTGTGTGTGTGTGGGTGTGTGTGAAGTGTGTGTGTTGTGTGTGTGTGTGTGTGTGAGAGTGTGTGTGTGTGTGTGTGTGTGTGTGAGAGGTGTGTGTGTGTGTGGTGTGTGTGTGTGTGTGTGTGTGTGTGTGTGCGTGTGTGTGAGAGTGTGTGTGTGTGTGTGTGAGAGAGAGTGTGTGTGTATGTGTGTGAGTGTGTGTGTGTGAGAGTGTGTGTCTGTGTTTCTTTTTAAAATTGGATATTTTCTCTGTCGCTGTGTAACTGGATTGTTGGGTTTTTTTTGGGCTGATAGTGGGCCAGCGGCGTGGTGGGCGTACGGCGCCGTAACCGTGGCGAGGGGAAGCGGGCCGTAACCGTGGCGAGGGGAAGCGGGTTCGAGCTGCGGCCGATCACCGCGGCTTCGGTCTGCCAGGGAGCCGCGTCTGAATCAGCGCTGACAGATCTGAGCGTGGCGGGAGGGGAACAAAAAGAGCAAATCTGGGTGCTGCGCGGAGCCGAAGCGCCGCTCGTCCATCAGCCTCTCAGCTGTGCAGGGCCCACGCGCGGCCTCCTCTATTCCCCGCTCGTCCCGCTCACAGCCACGGACCAGCAGGGCCCACGCGCGGCGTCCTCTATTCCCCGCTCGTTCTGCTCACAGCCACGGACCAGCAGGGCCCACGCGCGGCGTCCTCTATTCCCCGCTCGTTCTGCTCACAGCCACGGACCAGCAGGGCCCACGGCGGCGTCCTTATCCGCTCGTTCTGCTCACAGCAGGGACCAGCAGGGCCCCGCGCGGCGTCCTCTATTCCCCGCTCGTTCTGCTCACAGCCACGGACCAGCAGGGCCCACGCGCGGCCTCCTCTATTCCCTGCTCGCTCCGCTCACAGCCACGGACCAGCAGGGCCCACGCGCGGCCTCCTCTATTCCCCGCTCGTTCTGCTCACAGCCACGGACCAGCAGGGCCCACGCGCGGCCTCCCCTATTCCCCGCTCATTCCGCTCACAGCCACGGACCAGACTGGGGACCGTACAGCCATAACTCACCATGTTATTGGGTCCTGTGTAAAAAAGGGGTGGATTGGGTGAGACAGTAATTGCAGTCGTAATGAATTTGTTTCGGCCGCCGTTTGTTTGTTTGTTTCCGTACGGCGTCGCGGTGGAGCCGTTCGGCTGGTCGGCGCCGGTTGTCGGCGTGTTTTTGCCGATCTGCTGGTTTTTTTTACCGCGAATGAACCGGCTCGGCCTCGAGCAGCCGGGAGCAGGGATGTGGGTGTCTGCTCTCAGTCAACAGATGTCCCTCCAAACGGAGGTTAGCCCTGGGACAGCGTGAGTGGGAGCTCACTAGGGGGAGCCTCCTCCGCGTTGGACTCAGTATTGAGGGCGCAGTGTGACCCAGCGCCTCCGCACGTGCCCCCACAGGCCTGTGCAGGTCTCTCCTGCGCCTCCCCCCTGTGTTTGGGCCTGTGCAGGTCTCTCCTGCGCCTCCCCCCTGTGTTTGGGCCTTGAGGTCTCTGGCGCCTTCGCTCCTGTGATTGGACGTTGTTATGGTCCTCTGGTTCTCCCCCTTGTGGTTTGGCACCAGTAGGTCTCTCATGCGGTACTCCCTGTGTTTGGGCTGTGCAGGTCTCTCTGGACCCCCTGGTTTGACTGTGGGCTCTGATGGACACCCCCTGTGTTTGGGCCTGTGGTACTCCACTGCTCTTCCCCTGGTTTTGGCCGATGTGTAACCCGCTCGTTGACCCAGCCTGTGTTTGGGCTCTCGATTCACTTCGAGGAAAGCTCCTTCTGCTCCTCTCAGAAAATGGAGTTTTTATTTGGTCTCTGTTTCTTCCCCATTGCTGGTGTCTGTAGCGCCAGTAGTAGCTCAGTGTGTGTACGGTCAAGCTCTGCTGCTTTGGGTGGGTTAGACTGCGAAGGAATGCCCTCTGTGAACACACACTGGGGTTAATACTGTGTGGCAGCTCTGATAGGGACACCCAGCCTGTGTTAATCCCAGCTTGTATCAAACCCAGCTTGTATGAAACCCAGCCTGTGTTAAACCAGAATGAGAATGCGTCTCATTCTAAACCTGTGCTGAGCGAATGCATCTCATTCTCCTAAATTCTCCTTCTGGGGCAGGAGGTGGAGGAGAGGTTATTAAGAATAAATAAACCAATTAAAATATGTTCAGGTTCACAAAAAAACAATTAATGTATTAATTTGCATTACATATCTCATTATATAAAAATTTAAATATTTACCAATTGATGGCAATAATTTATTTGTTTATGCATTGTATTTGTATGTTTTTTTTGCACTTATTCCATTTTGGCTGCAGGTTGCCAACCGCTGATAATGGAGCATGAAGCTAATAAGCTTGACTTTTTTCCTGAATGTGTTCATAGCAGTTTAAGGTGCCCTGGAACCTGCCTGTTAAAATGAAATCCCTTCGCCGTCGGCTCGGTCGGCACACTTCCCTTTATTTTGCCGGAGTGTTGGGGGGGGGGGGGGGGGCACTGGAGAAACGTGCGGGGTGTCTGAATGCTAATTGCATTGATTTCACTCTGAATGCAGAGCGCATTAAAAACTAGCCCAGCCTGTCACCCGGGCCTGTATGTTCATGGAGACATTGTGGGAGACCTCAGTTATGGTTCAGAGGGACGGTGAGAACCTCGGAGGAGTGTGTGTCCTGCGTGCGACGCTCGTCCTGATCGATTATGGGTCCACTGTGGCGGGGGGTGCGTGGGCCTCATCCATAATGTGTGTGCAATAGAGGGGGGTGTGTGTCGTTGTGTGAGTGTGTTGGTGTTGTGTGTGAGTGTGTGTGTGTGTCTGAGAGTAAGAGGGTGTGTGTGTGTGTGTGTGTATGAGAATAAGAGGTTGTGTGAGTGTGTATGAGAGTAGGTTGTGTGTGAGTGTGTGTGTGTGTGTGTGTGAGAGAGAGAGAGAGAGAGAGAGTAAGAGGGTGTGTGTGTGATGCTGTGGGTTGTAATGAAATTCAGCTCTAATGATCAGTTCCAGCTGTTGTTTCTTCATCAGTATCAAGCTGTGGAAAGCACTGCTTTATGCATGAGCAGCTGAGACAGACTCAGCTCAGTATCTGTGGGTTATGTGCAGTGCTGATGAGAGACTCAGCTCAGTATCTGTGGGTTATGTGCAGTACTGAGGAGACAGACTCAGCTCAGTATCTGTGGGTTATGTGCAGTACTGATGGGACAGACTCAGCTCAGTATCTGTGGGTTATGTGCAGTACTGATGGGACAGACTCAGCTCAGTATCTGTGGGTTATGTGCAGTACTGATGGGACAGACTCAGCTCAGTATCTGTGGGTTATGTGCAGTACTGATGGGACAGACTCAGCTCAGTATCTGTGGGTTATGTGCAGTACTGATGGGACAGACTCAGCTCAGTATCTGTGGGTTATGTGCAGTACTGATGGGACAGACTCAGCTCAGTATCTGTGGGTTATGTGCAGTACTGATGGGACAGACTCAGCTCAGTATCTGTGGGTTATGTGCAGTACTGATGGGACAGACTCAGCTCAGTATCTGTGGGTTATGTGCAGTACTGATGGGACAGACTCAGCTCAGTATCTGTGGGTTATGTGCAGTACTGATGGACAGACTCAGCTCAGTATCTGTGGGTTATGTGCAGTACTGATGGGACAGACTCAGCTCAGTATCTGTGGGTTATGTGCAGTACTGATGGGACAGACTCAGCTCAGTATCTGTGGGTTATGTGCAGTACTGATGGGACAGACTCAGCTCAGTATCTGTGGGTTATGTGCAGTACTGATGAGACAGACTCAGCTCAGTATCTGTGGGTTATGTGCAGTACTGATGGGACAGACTCAGCTCAGTATCTGTGGGTTATGTGCAGTACTGATGGGACAGACTCAGCTCAGTATCTGTGGGTTATGTGCAGTACTGATGGGACAGACTCAGCTCAGTATCTGTGGGTTATGTGCAGTACTGATGGGACAGACTCAGCTCAGTATCTGTGGGTTATGTGCAGTACTGATGAGAGACTCAGCTCAGTATCTGTGGGTTATGTGCAGTACTGATGAGAGACTCAGCTCAGTATCTGTGGGTTATGTGCAGTACTGATGGGACAGACTCAGCTCAGTATCTGTGGGTTATGTGCAGTACTGATGGACAGACTCAGCTCAGTATCTGTGGGTTATGTGCAGTACTGATGGACAGACTCAGCTCAGTATCTGTGGGTTATGTGCAGTACTGATGAGACAGACTCAGCTCAGTATCTGTGGGTTATGTGCAGTACTGATGAGACAGACTCAGCTCAGTATCTGTGGGTTATGTGCAGTACTGATGGGACAGACTCAGCTCAGTATCTGTGGGTTATGTGCAGTACTGATGGGACAGACTCAGCTCAGTATCTGTGGGTTATGTGCAGTACTGATGGGACAGACTCAGCTCAGTATCTGTGGGTTATGTGCAGTACTGATGAGACAGACTCAGCTCAGTATCTGTGGGTTATGTGCAGTACTGATGGGACAGACTCAGCTCAGTATCTGTGGGTTATGTGCAGTACTGATGGACAGACTCAGCTCAGTATCTGTGGTTATGTGCAGTACTGATGAGACAGACTCAGCTCAGTATCTGTGGGTTATGTGCAGTACTGATGGGACAGACTCAGCTCAGTATCTGTGGGTTATGTGCAGTACTGATGGGACAGACTCAGCTCAGTATCTGTGGGTTATGTGCAGTACTGATGGGACAGACTCAGCTCAGTATCTGTGGGTTATGTGCAGTACTGATGGAACAGACTCAGCTCAGTATCTGTGGGTTATGTGCAGTGCTGATGGGACAAACTCAGCTCAGTATCTGTGGGTTATGTGCAGTACTGATGGGACAGACTCAGCTCAGTATCTGTGGGTTATGTGCAGTACTGATGAGAGACTCAGCTCAGTATCTGTGGGTTATGTGCAGTACTGATGGGACAGACTCAGCTCAGTGTCTGTGGGTTATGTGCAGTACTGATGGGACAGACTCAGCTCAGTATCTGTGGGTTATGTGCAGTACTGATGGGACAGACTCAGCTCAGTATCTGTGGGTTATGTGCAGTACTGATGGGACAGACTCAGCTCAGTGTCTGTGGGTTATGTGCAGTACTGATGGGACAGACTCAGCTCAGTATCTGTGGGTTATGTGCAGTACTGATGGGACAGACTCAGCTCAGTATCTGTGGGTTATGTGCAGTACTGATGGGACAGACTCAGCTCAGTATCTGTGGGTTATGTGCAGTACTGATGAGACAGACTCAGCTCAGTATCTGTGGGTTATGTGCAGTGCTGATGGGACAGACTCAGCTCAGTGTCTGTGGGTTATGTGCAGTACTGATGGGACAGACTCAGCTCAGTATCTGTGGGTTATGTGCAGTACTGATGGGACAGACTCAGCTCAGTATCTGTGGGTTATGTGCAGTACTGATGGGACAGACTCAGCTCAGAATCTGTGGGTTATGTGCAGTACTGATGTTCAGGGATTAGGCAGTTGTAATGCCATTATGACGTGATTATGGTTATGTGATTTTTATGACATGTCAGCAAAGCAGGTCTGTTGTGGCCGTGTAGTGCTGATGTCATGTGGTTGAAGAGCCGCTGTGTTGCAGCTGAGACTCCAAATCAAATCTCCCCCTCAGACGCGACACCACATTACTGTGCATCACAGAAAAACAAAGCGTGCAATATTTACTTAAAATAAGAAGCAGCAAACAGAGAATTAGCAACCCACTGTGTAGTAATAAACAGGCGTGTAGCCAAACCACAGTACTTCCGATGCACTTAAATACTGATGCAGCACCTTCTACAGAGGTGATGTAAACCCATTGTGATGTAATAAAACAGGTGTGCAGCTAAGCAACTGTTCTTCTGATGTGCTTATTATACTGATGCAGCACATTCTCGTGGTTATGTAAACCCATTGTGATGTAATGAAACAGGGGGTGTAGCCAAACCACTGTACTTCCGATGTGCTTATATATTAATGCAGCAATCTTCTACAGAGGTGATGTAAGCCCATTGTGATGTAATAAAATAGGGGTGTAGCCAAGCAACTGTTCTGTTCTGATGCCCTTAAATCCTGATGCAACACTTTCTACAGAGGTGATAATCTCCACAGGGTCCTACC
Source organism: Anguilla rostrata (assembly GCF_018555375.3). Taxonomy (NCBI): domain Eukaryota; kingdom Metazoa; phylum Chordata; class Actinopteri; order Anguilliformes; family Anguillidae; genus Anguilla; species Anguilla rostrata. The sequence continues at coordinate 55,910,995 of NC_057938.1, read as the reverse complement.
AATGCATCCACACCATTTATATAGTCAGCGTAAGCAAGTATTTTTCACACAATTGCAGACCGCGCATAAGCACCATTTTGAGGTGAGGATGATTCTGGTCATCATTTATCTTTCAGAATAAAAATGCTGTTTATCTGGAAAGCATATACCACAGCTCACAGCATGGCGTAGACTGCTTTAAAACATTAGGACAGACCTACCCTCGTTTATTACGGAGAGAAATGGCCTACTGTTTGCACACTTGGGTTTCTTGCATTGAGTTACGTTTTTGCTACAGTTTGTCAAAGATATGAAGCGCATTTTCGGGGAATAATGCATCTGCTTTACTTTTTTATCCAGGTTAGTCCCTCGGAGGGAAGCCCTGTAACTTGAAGGGCAGTCTATCAGATTTACCGCATGATTTTACTGAGAGAAATTATTAAATGAAAAGCTTACTATCTGAAAATGAAAATTTTGGATAAGTTTGCAACAGTGGGGAAAGCATAATATTCCTCAGATAGAAGGTGCTTTATTTGTGTTAAACGCTGTTAACTGGCTGAACCTGGCGAAAAAGGGGGTGGGGGACTCACACACCCCCCTGTCCCCCCCCCCCCCAATCCACCCCCTTCCTTTTGTTGCACCCGTGCATTGAATGGGATCGCCCAGGCCTAGCGTGCATGGCAGCCCAATTTGAATGTGAATATGAGATTCCACTACAGGAAAAAAATATATATATATATTCTGAGCAGACATACAGTAAAATAACGCCCACAAATACAGTCCACAATCCACTTGGCTTAGTCATATTTTGATGTTTTTATGTGTTGTGTGTTTTTTTTTTTTAACTCGCTGCTTTTTCGTTTCTTTATTCTGTTTTATATCAGTGGTGGATTTAGCTGTCAGTCCACATTCACGATATGTTCCCATTTTAGCGTGAACGACAGGAAGAGATTTTGTTTATTTTTTTGGTTCAGTATTGGTGATGATAATGAGCTGATTTTATATTCCAGCGTCTGGAGGTGTGGATAAGCTCTCTGCTGACTCACCGCAGTCATCACCAGTGTTTAACTCCCACCTGGGTGATTCACGGCAACCATTTTACACCGAAACACGCAGTGTACATCGGCCCAGGAGAGCTCTGTAATCGCTTAAACTGGTGAATAAGAACATCAGGTTTAGTGTTCCTCCTCCGACACAGCATCCCCATCATTGCACTACAGCACTGCTAATCAAGCCCAGCCCATCTTAGCTTCAGCGCTAACCAAGCCCAGCCCTGCTTAGCTTCAGTACTAACCAAGCCCAGCCCATCTTAGCTTCAGCGCTAACCAAGCCCAGCCCTGCTTAGCTTCAGTACTAACCAAGCCCAGCCCTGCTTAGCTTCAGCGCTAACTAAGCCCAGCCCTGCTCAGCTTCAGCACTAACCAAGCCCAGCCATGCTTAGCTTCAGTGCTAACCAAGCCCAGCCATGCTTAGCTTCAGTGCTAACCAAGCCCAGCCCTGCTTAGCTTCAGTACTAACCAAGCCCAGCCCTGCTTAGCTTCAGTACTAACCAAGCCCAGCCCTGCTTAGCTTCAGTACTAACCAAGCCCAGCCCTGCTTAGCTTCAGTACTAACCAAGCCCAGCCCATCTTAGCTTCAGTACTAACCAAGCCCAGCCCTGCTTAGCTTCAGTACTAACCAAGCCCAGCCCTGCTTAGCTTCAGTACTAACCAAGCCCAGCCCTGCTTAGCTTCAGTACTAACCAAGCCCAGCCCTGCTTAGCTTCAGTACTAACCAAGCCCAGCCCATCTTAGCTTCAGTACTAACCAAGCCCAGCCCATCTTAGCTTCAGTACTAACCAAGCCCAGCCCTGCTTAGCTTCAGTACTAACCAAGAGCCATTAGCTTCAGTATACCAAGCTCAGCCATCTTGCTTCAGTACTACGCAGCCTGTTACTTCAGTACTAACCAAGCTCAGCCCTGTTAGTCAGTACTACCAAGCCACGCATCTAGTTCATACTAACCAGCCAGCCATCTAGTTCAGTACTAAGCGCCATTACTTCAGTATCAAACCACCTGCTTATTCACACTAACAGCCCAGCCATTGCTTCAGTTAACAGGCCAGCCACTAGCTTTTTATACCAGTCGCCGCTAGCTCAGACTACCCAAACGCCTCTAGCTTCACACTCCAGCCAGCCCATCTTAGCTACATATACCAAGCCAGCCCATCTTACTTCAGTAAACCAACACATTAGCTCAGCACTACCACAGCCGCTTAGCTCATAACACCCTGTAGCTGGGTTACCAAGCCCAGCCTGCTTAGCTTCAGTATAAAGCCACCTGCTAGCTGTACACCACCAGCCGCTACTCAGTACACAGCCCACCTGCTTAGCTCACACTAACCAAGCCCACCGCTAGCTCACAACCAAGCCAGCCCATCTAGACTACAGTACTACCACCACCTGTAGTCATACTACAGCCCAGCCTGCTTACCTACTAACACAACCACCGCTTAGCTTCAGTACCAGCAACTCCACTCAGTATTTCGTTAGTTCAGTCAACTGCAAAGCATTTAGAGCACATCCCAAGACCACGTGCATCCGAATTCATTCAGACAGCAGCTCTGATTATAGTAATTTACATATGATTATGGCGATGCCTATCCCGGGCATTACAGCCGTCACTGCGAGGTACATTAAACGCACATCACAGAACCAACAAGAGCATTCAGCACTGCCAGTAACACTGAGTGGGTTTCAAGCCCAGAATGCTTTCCGAAATGCACACGTACACACACGCACACAGACACACACACACATACAGACACGCACACACACACACACACACACATCTCAGTGCAAACACGAGTAATGCTTGTACTTAAGAGCCTCACACGTCCTCCTAATGTGCCCGTGTGTTGTGTAAGACAGGAGCAGCGCGGCCAGCAGCCCGTCTGAGCCCGTCGCTGTTCCCCTGCAGCAGGAGCGGCCGGCCCCGGCGCCGGAGAGCCACGTGGTGCGCTAGCTTATCTCTCCTCCAGGGCCGGCTCCCCGAAGTTCTCATCCAGAGCGCCTCGCAGCCCAGACACAGGTGCACAGGTGCACAGGTGCGCAGATCGAAGAGCTCGAATTCCCCCGAGGGGGAGAGCACAGCCCACCCCCGAGAGAGAGAGAGAGAGAGAGAGAGAGTCAGCAAGGGCAACCGGCACAGACTCTGCACTCTCAGGAAAAAAAAGGTGCAAAAAAAAGTTCCTAAAAACTGCACCGCTTGTCACTAGCTCAGGAGGTAAGAGCGGTTGTCTGGCAGTTGGAGGGTTGCCGGTTCAATCCCCCGCCCTGGGCATGTCGAAGTGTCTCTGAGCAAGACATCTAACCACCAATTGGTCTGGTGAATGAGAGGCATCAATCGTAAAGCGCTTTGGATAAAAGTGCTATATAAATGCAGTCCATTCACTGGGATGGTACCCTATGGGTACATAAAATTGTACCCCTAGACATGGGTTTAATAATTCATTTGTACGTTTTTTTGCTTGCAGGTGTTAGGACGAGGGAAAAGAAAAAGGGATAGAGAAAGATTAGGAGGAGGAAGGAAGGTGTGGTCTTCCTGGGTACATATTCCATTCATTAATAAATATGTGTGGAGAAAAATACTTCCTGATATCAGGGTGTATGTCATACCAACGAGCACATAAGCCCAGCGTTACTGCACATTACCACTCGGTCATACGGTAATATCAAACTCATGAGAGCCACACTGTCAGGTTTCAGTCAGAGTGAACAGATGGCGAGTCTCACCTGTGGGAACGTAGGTGAACTCAGGTCAAATGGTTTGTGAAGCCTTTGAACATGTACAGTATGTAGACTGCTTTCATATGGGCAGATGGCGTCAGAATGAAAAGCGTATTTATTAATATTGGATACATGTATTTGCTAATATTACTAAGCGCCTTTGCACTCCTCGAAGAGCATCATGTTATTTGCGGCATTTGTCTGGCTTCTTAAACGCATGCCTATATTAGCTTTTTAAAATTCGAATGAAACGGAAAAGTACGGTTATTAAACGGCCGACTGCTCTTTATTAGAGAAAGAAAATTCCTTCCCCCGGCGTTAAAAGGTCAAGCCCCTCGCCGTTTTTACAAGCGTTAAGTTTGTCGGTTGAATTTCTCCTTTTGAATTGCAATGAAGCGTTAATTCCCGGCAAAGTAGTTAGATTAAATCGATGTCTCTGTTCTCTGCTCTGAACGGCCGACGGAATGCTGCGCGTGCTCTGCGAAGCCCGGTGTCTCCTCGTTAAAAATCATCCGCTGACTGAAGACGGGTTCCCGTCTCTTTTTCTCGTCTGTCTCTCCAGTAATCCTAGAATAAATATACAGCCCCTTTTCCCCCAGTTTATTTAACTCCAGTGGAGTGTGCCTCCTTTTTTCACGCGCCGGTTGTTGTTCCTTCCTACCTATAAATTAGCTTTCCTTGTTCACGTTTCTATAAATATTCTACTCGCACATACTGATCAAAGACCCCCACGCGTTTTATCAACCGCCAGTCTTCCACGATTCACCCTAGGCCTGTGTGAATCGGCGCTATACTTGCACAGACATTTAAAAGGAACGGTTTTAAAAATATGTTTGTGGCTTGTGGCTATTTTTGGCCGAACAGACTTCTCCGTTAATTAAATGCCTATTTGAATACCTTGGATTTGAATCGGAGGAGCTGTCGGTCTGTCTAATCTGTTCCGTTGTACACACACAGCAGAAGCTTTTGCACGGTATTTCAGGAATGCTGTCATAGATACGCAGATACTGGGTCTTATTCGTGGCTCCTGCTATTAATGTATATTGTTTTATCTTCCATAGGAAAGCGGGATCCTATTGTAGAGACGCTCGGTGTATACGTGGTCAGAATAGTGTCAGAATAGTGTTCACTGTGTGAACTGTGTTCTTGGCTAGAAATAGCTGTGCAAAATAAGTATTGTACCTTACTGAACCTGTGTTTAGCAGTTGTCTATGACCATGAAATGCACTTTTTGTACGTCGCTTTGGATAAAAGCGTCTGCCAAATAAATGTAATGTAATGTAATACGTTGGTCCTTCTTCATCAGCAAGAAGTTTCCAAGGAAGGGGGGCGAGAGGCAATAAATACGCGAACATAGCATAGCAACAGGGGGTGGGGGGGCTGGCAGAACTGCCAAGGTCGCGCCGTAAAGGCCGAATTATTTTATTTAAGAGACATGCTTGGTCTCAGCTATTGTTTCCGTCGGCGTGGACTTCATTGCAGGGCTGTCCATCTGTTTTGTCGAAGTCTTTCCGCGCCGCTATCACTGTAATTCCCCAATGTGTTTGTTAATGCTCCTCTATCGGCAGTGACAGCTGCGGCGGCGTGGGCTGTGTATTCCGTGCTCACGTCTGTGAGAAACTTTTCTCTTTTTTTCCCTCCAGTTTAATCACACGGCTGCCACTCTCCCGCTGGTTCGTTTCTGATCCGTCTTTCGCTGCGCTCCTCGTCGGAGTGCGCGTGCACGGCGGCTCGTGTGTTAAAGTCGTTGGGCGCCCAGCACCCGGACAGAGCGAGTCGAAAGCGTCGTGTATAGTTATTTCCTCTTCGGTCGCTCATGTAAATTAAATACATACAAATAACGAAACTTATACAAATAAACAGCAACAACAACAACAACAATAGTAATAATAATAATAATAATAATAATAGGCTAGTGAAAATAATGTTTTTTTTTTTTGCCTTTATAAAATATGCCACGTAACAGTTTTGGGATTTGAAGAGGCCAAATTCTTGCATATCCTTTTGATTCTTATTTCTATGTAGTGCGTTACTGGTTGATGCTGTATACTACTACTACTAATAATAATAATGTATAATAATTGTATGGCATTTTCATATGAATATTTGAAGCACAAAGTTCTTTACATGACAAAAACAGCAATAAAATCAAAACGGTACAGGCAGAAGTAAAATCATTAGAATAATAACAGTATATATGTATAATTAAAATGATAGAAAGTCTAAAATAAATAAATACATAGTGATAATAAAAATAAAATATATAATGTAGGTGAAAGCCAGAGTGAAGAGGTGAGTTTTAAGCTAGTTTTTAAAACTCCTTATGGAGTCTGACTCTGATATGCAGAGGTAACCAGTTCCATAGGCTGGGAAACTGTCCAGTTTTTTTGTGTGTGACTCGAGCAAACAGGCACTAGAAGATCTAAGAGCTTGACTAGGCACATATTCGGTCGGAAATGTATGAAGACACTCGACCATTGAGAGCTTTAAAAACACACAAAAGCGCCTTAAAATCTATTCTGAAATGGACAGGGAACCAATGCAAGGACTGAAGTATGGGGGTAATGTGTGTGTTTTATATATTCATTAATTTATTTTTTAAACACTTGCTGCCACTCTTTGAATGAGTTGCAGGTGGGTAGTAGTTTTTAGTAGTAACCCAGAAAAGAGAACATTGCAGTAGTCAAGTCTACTGGTTATGAAAGCTTCGCACGATCTGGTTGCGTGAGTAGAGGCTGTACTTTAGAAATGTTTCCTAGATGATAAAAGACATTTCGGTTACACGTTTCATGTGGTTCTGAAAGCTTAAATCGGGATCAGATATGACTTCTCAGTTTTTTACTTCAGTGTTTGCTTGTGCTGTCCGTGGCCTTAGATTCTTCACCATTGTTTCTTGCTGTGCTGTTTCCCCCAGTCACAATAATCTTTGCCTTTTCTTGGCTGGAGAAAAAATGAGCGACTTCCGTGATTTTATATCAGACACACAACTAATGAACGCATTGGCTTTGGTCTTCAGAGGAAACCGCTGTATACAATTGAGCTTCATCAACGTAACTGTGAAGTTCAGTGCCACGTCTGCTAATGACTCCATCAAGAGGGTGAAAGTGTAGAGAGAGAGAGAGAAGAGAAAAGGGCCCTTGAATGGAGTCGTGTGCTGCCCAGCCTTCAACACTTACTTTCTCTGAGACTTATCGTTATCACCCCTGCCTGCGTTATCAAGTCAAACATCATCACAACACCGATAACCACACTGTTCCCCCACCTCCCTCCCTCTCTCTCTCTCTCTCTCTCTCTCTCTCTCCTTCTCTCCCTCTCTCTCTCTCTCTCTCTCTCTCTGTCTCAAAGCATTAGCTTTTCAGATCAAGTGCCATTGTTGTTTTTGTTGTTGTGAGGGCAGCGGGGGATAGCGCAGCAGACGTGAAGGACGAGCTGGTATCAGCGCGCGCGCTCCCTCCTCATTAAAGACACGGCGCTCGAGCGGAGAGCCCGGCCTGGCTCGCTGAAAATAGCTTCCTTTTCTTCCTTTATTTATTTACTTTTTTTTTACCGACTTATTTATTGATATTTCTTGGATATCCATATATTCTGGATGGGTACAGGTGCAGTGGACACAGTACACAGACGGCAAACCTGCAGGTTTAGCAAATATTAGCATATTTCATATTTCATATTCATAACGCCACACGCGCAGCTAATTCTGTCCGGACCTGTCTGCGGTCAGCCGAGCTCCAGAGATTCGACGCTCCCCGAAGGAATTCTCCCACTGTCCAGCTGCTTCGCACCACTAATATTTATGAATGAATAATTTAGCATGAATCATGAAGCGGTGTTTGTGGTGCAAAAGATGACCGGGGCCTCCAAGATTAATGTGTGGAGTGCAGGGCTGGGGCTCTGAGCTTTCTGTGTGTCCCATTGCAACTCGCACTGTTACCAGTCCTCCAGGAAGATGGGCATCAAGTCCCCGACCAATAATGATAATAATAATAATAATAATAATAATAATAATAATAATACTAATAATAATAATAATAATAATGCATTATTGATATCGAAGTTGTATTTATTCAGTGTGTTTTATCACCTCTCTAGCCCCGCCCTAACGCTGGTCCCGCCTCTCCCTCTGATTGACAGGCCGGGCCCTCGTTCCCTCTGAGCAGAAGAGCGCCCCCTGGTGATGTCTCGGCAGCACAACCGCTTTGAGCGGGACTTCCGCGGCGGGTGGGAGAGGCGGGAGCGCTGTGCGTTGCTGGGCAACGCGCTGAACAGCAGCTGCAGCGCCGCGGCAACCGCCAGCGGCGGCGGCGGCCTCAACGGCCACGCCCTCCCCAGCAGCAACAACCGGCCCGGGCTCCTCCCCCTGCCCGTCATCCCCTCCCTGCTGCCCACGCCCATCACCGTCGCCGTCACCACCTCCACCAATGAGCTGGCCTGCAAACGCATGGGGGGCGTGTCCAACGCACCCGCGCCCAAGGTAAGCCCCCGCGCCCCTGTAGCCAATAACGGCCTTAGGTTTGATTTTTGGGTTCCCCCACCCCTCACCCCCGCGACTCACCCCCCCTTGTCAGTTCTTCATGCAGAGACAGCTGTTGAGTGGGTCGGTATTTTTAAACCTGCTTAGAAACCAAAAAAAGGCAAAAAAGAGTGCTCAGTGATCAGCTTTTGAGAAGGTTAACCCTTTTTTAAAAACTTATGTTTGTTCTGCCACATTGTTCAACATTGTTAATTTCCTACGAACAGATGGTAGTCTGGATTCAGAAATTCTACTTTTGGTAGTGAAAGCGTGAGTCTGTGACTAAATGATAAATGAAAATGGTGGTGTTCGTTGTCACGTACAAACGGATCATTTTGAGGTTCTCAGGTGTGTAAACGTTAAATGATATCGCGTGAGTGTTGGAGAACGACAGCAAAAACTGCCATTTTATTTTAAAAATAGAATGACAGGCATGTAGCTGTAGTGTAGAAAGCGTCTTGGCAGTTTTGCTTTGTGAGGTCATCCGTCATGCAGAATCTACGTAACCGTTGGAGATCGCTTTCACATCGCAACCCGTTCGGCGATGTCGACCGCGGTCCGTCCACAAGAAACTCCATCGGGGTTACCGCTGGAGCCCCTCCCAACCGCAAACCCCATTGGTCGCATTTAAAAAAATTCCTTCCTGGTTCCATCTCCCGTGGTAACAGCCTCACAGCCAATCGGAACGCTGATAAATTAATCCTGGCATCGCAGAGGAGCTCTGAGAAAGAGGCCCCCCCAAATCTGACAGGCTGTACCCCACATTCACTGAGACGCTGCCGTCGCTGTGCAATTACACACTTCTCACTCCCCGCTATTGAGCACCCCTGCCCCCCCCAGTCCCCCCGCCCCCCCGGACCTCCCCCTAGCCACCCCTAGTCCCCCCCCCCTTGCCAGTGATACAGATGTGGCTTTTGAGACGCTGAGACAGTTCAGAGATGAGCTGATGGTCTTAGCAGCTCTGGAGTGACCTGCACAAGGGGGAGGGGGGGGTGGGGGCGGGGGGGGGGGTTCTGTGGTATAAAAGCACGCTCCCCATAACCGAACACAAAGCCAGCTTTTTTTAAGACGGTGCAGAGATTTTAAAGAAATAAAAGGGGGGGGGGGGGTGGTGGGGAGGGGGGTGGGGGGAGGAGCATGGGGGTCTGTTGTGTGGGGTGTGTGAGGTGCAGGGCCCATTTAAGGAGGGTATAGACCTCCTTCGCTGTACTTTTAGAGAGACCTCCCACAGCCTGAACTGCTGTGCCTCCAGAATTGATTATTATGGGATGCTGGGACATCAGAGACTGATTTACTCCGCAAACACAAAAAAATACACTAATTATGAGCAGTCAGCAAGCGGTCACCTTAATTATTTCTGCTTCATATCTCAAATCATTCGGGTGCCCTCCACCAAATGAGCTCTTTTTAAAGAAGCGTGTAGGTCCTGTACCGTGCTCACACACAGCTACACACAGCTGGGATTTACCTGCTTTAACTCCACCTGTTTCATCTGTGGCTGTGGCTGTCTACTGAAACATGATTGGCCAGTGTTTTATCCCTGCGTGGTATTGATTGGTCAGAGTTGTTTCTCTGTATAACATTGATTGGTCAGTGTTTGTGTCCATGTGTAGCATTGATTGGTCAGTATTGTATTCATGTATAGCATTGACTGGACAGAGTTGTATCCGTGTATAGCATTGATTGGTCAATGTTTGTGTTCCTTGCGTAACATTGATTGGTCAGTATTGTGTTCATGTATAGCATTGACTGGACAGAGTTGTATCCATGTATAGCATTGATTGGTCAATGTTTGTGTTCCTTGTGTAACATTGATTGGTCAGTATTGTGTTCATGTATAGCATTGATTGGACAGAGTTGTCTACCTGTGTAGGGCTGCTTATTGGATCTTCTCACGGTTGTGAGATTCGTATTTGCTCTTGACCTGGCTCAGTCACTCAGGGCTAATTCCCCAGAATACCCACACACAGCAGCATGTGCCCACCCCCCCTGCTGTTCCGACTGGCCCCGCCCACAGCAGCGTGTGCCCCCCCCCCCTGTTTTAGACTGGCACACTCTCCCTTTCAGCTCGATGTGTAATTGCCTCCATGCCTTCCTTCTATTCATTAGCATTGCTTTATGGCCGGTTTAGAGCTTTTATTCATGGCCTACATGGGGTAGTAAAAATGTGCCGTTATTTTCGGTCAGGGATTTATGGCCCTGCTCCTTCTCGTTATAAACACCTGTTTGTTGCGCAGGTATCGGGGAACTTGATGATGGAATGCATCATTTTAAAGAAAGACATACAAAAAAAAAAAAAGAAATCCATGGCAGGAAGTAGCAAGCCTTTGTTAAAAACCCGGGGCCCGTGTCTCTGCCGCCCGTCCCCTGCAGACCGGCGCTGTTCTTCTCCCCCGTCCGTCTGCCGCAGGCCCCTCTGACATCTGAGTATCGATTGGCTGTGGGAGGGCCTGTCTCCACCCACGCACATATCGTAAGATTAAGAAAAACGTGGAGGGAGGGTGCGGGGGAGAGAGAGGGGGAGGGGAAGAGAGGCGAGATGGAGCTCCAGAATGGTACTTATCGTCTTACCTTCATGTTTGGTTTCATTAGAAGAACTGCACAGTTTACTTTCATGTGTTCATAGAATGCACATTAATTCATTGTTATAGCATGCATTTAATTCACGTGTTTATAGAACTGCATATTTAATTCATGTGTTCATAGAACAGCATATTTACTTCATGTGTTCATAGAACTGCACATTTACTTCATGTGTTCATAGAACTGCACATTTAATTCATGTGTTTATAGAACTGCATATTTAATTCATGTGTCATAAACAGTCATAGAACTGCATATTTAATTCATGTGTTCATAGAACTGCACATTTAATTCATGTAATTCACCCCATCCCGTCCTGCTCTAGCCCAGTCTGGAAGGAACACAATGAAAGAGCAGCACACTGTGTTTCATTTAGAGATGTGCTGTGTTTATTAGTTTATCTCTCTCCTCTGCAGGAGGGGGGGGGTGGGTGCGGGGGGGTGCGAGGGGGGGGGGCATTACACACTGCAGCCTGCCTCAGACGCTCTCCATTTATTTCTCTGTTTCTGTGTGGATTTTTAAAAAAAGGAAAAAAAGGAGATAAATATCTATTGTCCATTTTGAAGGTGCTATTTGTGTAGTGTTGATTAATGGGTGGTGGAAGTGCTCGGGCAGGATCTTTCTTTCCTGAAAGGGAAGTGCTTCTGAAAGCGTGCGCAATCAAGATTATTTGGGTCGTAGGCAGTGACACAAACCATTCATTTACATTTATTTATCAAGTAATTACTTGGGGCTGCAGAGTGGCGCACTGATAGTACCTGATGGGGGAACGGTGCGGGGCAGCTGCAGGATGCAGAGTGGCGCACAGGGGTAATAAGCGGGCGCGGGTTGATAGTACCTGATGGGGGAACGGTGCGGGGCAGCTGCAGGATGCAGGGAGCGCAGGCTGGGGTAATAAGCGGGTTTGCAGGACGGGTTCGAGTCTCTGCTGGTTTAAGGAAGACGTAGAGCTCATCCAGGCCTCCACAGCCTTTTGAGGCGCCTTGTTTTATCCCTTTATCTAGCCAAAGAGCTTTCTTGCACTTTGCGTAATCACAAAGTGCCACTGTGGGAAAGACTCCTCGGTGGGCGAAATAAGCCATCATTTTATTTCCCTTTTTAATCGGTGTAATGGAGGCTTGCCGTTGGTTTGTTTTTTATTCCTTTCCCCAGAAGTGCGATAAGCGGGACGTGTGGAGCAGGTCCGCGCCTGCCAATCTGCTCCCCTGTCAACAGTAAAGCAGGGTTATGTTTAGCCAGCTTGTTTCTGCCTGCTCTCCGGGGAGCCAGAAATAAACTTGGAAATTAATGAATTGTAATGGTTACCATGCTACCAGAAAGAAAAGGGAAAAAAAAAAGAAAAAAGAAAAGCGAGAAGTGAGTGAGCGAAGAGAGAAACAGTGATGTTTACAGTAGCTGGAAGAGTACCAGCTGCTCTGCTGCAAGCTTGTTTGTGATAACTCTGCAGAACATTTCACTGGAGTCAACATCTTTGGTCTGTGCTCAAAAAAAAAAAAAGTCCATCTTTCCAGTTTTCTCCCTTTCTGCTTGAAAAAAAATCCATTATGATTAGCCGTTAGCATTCCTCATGCGCATATGCTGGGAGATTTGTATCGCTCATGTTTTTTCTTTTTACAAAATAACATAACCTTCACCATCCAGTCATACTGCTGGGTAGCTCTCTAACCCTTTGAGGTGTGTGTGTGATCACATATGTGTGATTGGAATGTTCTTTACTGAACATTCTAATGCTGATGTCACAGTCACTGCTGGCAAATGAAAGCAGTAGATTTCTAGAACACTGACTTGGAATGTTGAAAAAAAAGAACATTCAGAAAAAAAACTGCTCTTCAAAGGGTTAAACCAGTCAGATGAAAGCTATTGTTTAAAGCACTGTAAACGCACTCGGTCTCTTTTTGTTGCCCAGAATATTAAGAATCATAGTTTGCGCCGTGTTTTTATTTATTTAATTTTTTTTTATGTTTCCTAATTTGGCGTATGTTAATTTGGCGCTGCGGAGCTGATTTTTTAAGGTGCGGTCACGGCGCTGCGTGATCTGTGTGCTGAGCTCCGGGCTGTTCCGCGAGAGGCGCGAGAGCCGCCGCGACCCGCTGCACTCTCTCAGGCGTTCAGCCCAGGCGCGTGGGCGGCATCTCCGCGGGAGTCCTGGAACACTCGCGAAGCCCATCGAAAGGGAGTAAGGCCAGTCCAAAACCGCAATCAATATTATTTTATTATTTTTTAAATATTTCTTTTTTTGTTTTGACTTTTGTAGATCCTCTCTTTGAACATAAAAAATGCATAATGCCAAGAACGGGCTATTCACCCCATCTAGACGGGTCATTACTTTGATGAATATAATTGTTATTTCCATATTGTGGTTAGTATTCTTTGTTTATGAACTTTAGGTCTACAAATGCATTTGATATAATAATAATAATAATAATAATAATAATAATAATAATAATAATAATAATAGCAGCAGTATAGTACTCCTTTGGAAAATACTCTGAAATCCTGTAAATAAACATTATAACCCCTTGAGCCACTAATTTCGTGGGATTTTATGCATTCACATGTAGAAAATAATGAGTCAGTTGAGGTCTCATTAACTTGAATAATCATATTAATAATAATTAAATTATTGACGATGATAATTATTATATTTGACATTCAAAAACTCTTCATAGGCGCTTTTTCAGGTTTCTTTTTCTTCTGTGGCTGTATGTGAGCTCGTTTAGCACTTTACTGTGCAGTCACTTTGTATTCAGTTTTATTTTAAAAGATTTTATAAATAAATAAAAAAATTTTAGAAAAATGAATTCAGTTCCATTTCAGTGTATTCAGTTTTTGGAAATAAATTCCAGTTCAGTTAATGTAATGGCAAATGGCTGTAATTTTCAGGTTAATAATTGTGCCTTATTTCAGGTTTTCTTTGACTGAGCTGAAATGAAATTGACCCAACGCGGGTTAGCCTTAGTCTTTTCTTTATTCTGTTATTCATTTAAAATGGTGTAAAATGCTGTGCAGTTTTTTCCTCTTATAACCTTGGAGAACATGATTTTTTTTCCCAGAAAAGGTGTGCATTCACTTAACCTTCTTTTATTGCCCAAGCATGGTGTTGTTGTCAGTTTGAAATGGGGAAAAAATATTTTATCCAGTCCCCTTAAATCAGTGCTATTCTTGAATTCACAATGCTAAGCTTGCGGTTTAGTGAAGCTGTGTTTAATAGTTTGAGCGACTAAATGAGCAAGCATTGAAATAATTAAATTCATAAAAGACAATTAAATCAGCATTTCGAATATCAATATATTATGTGCAAGTCTAAGACGTCTTTAAAAAAAAAATCAATTAAAAAATATCCAAACTTACTTTATACACCTGTGTGTACAGGTAACATACATCTGTCCTTACCAACACCTGTCTGGCTATATAAGTGCTGTGCACAGGATACCTCAGTGTGAGTGATATACGGTATAGGAGTGGTGTGTACAGTATACCTCAGTGTGAGTGATATACATTAGGGGGTGTGTACGTATCCATGTGAGTGATTACAGTAGAGTGGTGTACAGTATACCTCAGTGTGAGTGATATACAGTATAGGAGTGGTGTGTACAGTATACCTCAGTGTGAGTGATATACAATATAGGAGTGGTGTGTACAGTATACCCCAGTCTCTGATCAAACAGCTTGGCTTAAGGCTGTGGTTATTTCAGCAATTCCCTTTGGAACAAGCGTTTCTTCAGATACCAGCGCCTTTTTTGCCATTGATAATACTCACTGATCTTAGTGCTTTGTTTTTGCTGCACGGGTAAGCAGAGATATTGACACACAGAAAATTCTGCAATATTTTCCAATGTTTTTCAAGTTGTAAAACAAAATGAATAATTATGACGATAATGTGAATTAATTAAAAGCCCTGAGAGATAATACTGCAGGTGGGCACAAAGGAGACTGATTAGAGTTACATTTTTATGCTCCATTTAAGATTATGTTTATTGAATTATTGCATTTTTAATATTTCCCTCTCCATTCACATACTCTGTAGATATAAGCACATCCTCTATGAGACTGATAAGGATTTAAAAAAATAATAAGAATGTTGAGCTTATATGTGAAGGCTTTATCTGACAAATCAGGTGTGCTTTGATAGTATAAACAGTAAAGCTCCTTGTGTCAGTTTAATGCTGAAAATGGTATTTAAAGTTAGGAACCACATTGCAGATCCTTATAACTTGGGTTCATAGGTATTTAAAGTGCATAATTTTTGTTCTCTTTTGAAACATGAATGACCTGTGAGTACTTCTGACATTAATGTTCAGTTTGACGTTGCGTCTTTGACTTTAAACACTGAGGACTGTTGAGAGAAAGAGAGACAGAAAGAGGGAGACAGAGAGTGACGAAGAAGAGGTATCGTAACAACGCTATTGTAAGGTCTTGATTCAAGTGCGACGGGTGTGTATAAACACACGTGAGGTCTATGTGTTTTTTAATGGCGGTGCCCTTTCTGCAAGGCTGCGCGGGTCTGTATTTAGAGTGCAGTGATTGCGCGGGCAGACAGGGGGAGCCGTGTGGTGGGCGCGATGAGACGTGATGGACAAAGCTGGACTGCACTGGACTGCATTGCACTGCACTGCACTGCACTGGACTGCACTGGACTGGACTGCACTACACTGCACTGCACTGGACTGGACTGGACTGGACTGGACTGGACTGGACTGGACTGGACTGGACTGGACTGGACTGGACTGCACTGCACTGCACTGGACTGGGCTGGACTGGACTGGACTGGACTGGACTGGACTGGGCTGGGCTGGACTGCACTGCACTGCACTGCACTAGACTGGACTGTACTGGACTGGACTGCACTGTACTGGACTGGGCTGGGCTGGACTGCACTGCACTGCACTGCACTAGACTGGACTGTACTGGACTGGACTGCACTGTACTGGACTGGACTGGGCTGGACTGGACTGGACTGGACTGGACTGCACTGGACTGCTCTGTACTGGACTGGGCTGGACTGTACTGCACTGGACTACTTGTGTGTGTGTTTTGTATGCTGCTTTGGTGGGGAAGCTCCTGTTTTGGCCAAATCAGACTGCAGTGTCTTTGCGAAAGTCTACCCAGAAATGCAATTTGGCAGCTAGAAAAATCAATAAATAAAAAAATTAAAAACCCAAAAGACTAGCAAAAAACATACAAATGAAAACAAGAAAATTATGGGTTTTGATCAATGGAACAAATTAAAAAAAAACCATACAAAAACAAACAAAAAACCCAACAAGCAAAACAAATAAACTACATGTTAATTGCCAGCACATTATAACTCGATCGCTAATGTGTTCCAGGCCCAGTTGCGATGGCTTGCGAATCAGACGAGGGCTTGTTTTAAATCCATTGCAAATGCGCTGTAAATGTTCCACCACGTCTACTAGGGCTGGAGCTGAAATATGCGCAATTTTCACGTTGAATGAATTTTGAATCCGGGTTCGAGAGGCTTCATTACTCTGGAATTGGCCGATGAGTCAGTCTGCTAGTCTGCTGAGAGACAAGAACAGGCCTAATACCCTGGGTTCATCCGCTGGGTTAACCTGCAGGTTCATCCGCTGTGTTCATCCCATGGGTTCATCT